>NC_077227.1:605289255-605401755 GCF_027887165.1 Monodelphis domestica
ATGTAGCCTTCTTTCAGTCTCTGGGAGCCCTGTAATTATAATTATATAAATACAAAGAGAGAAGGGGACACTCACACAAGAGATGGAATAAGTCTTGATCAATGACACATGTAAAACCCAGTGGAATTGCTTGTTAGTTATGGGAGGGGGTGGGAGGAGGGGAGGGAAAGAACATGACTCATAACTATGGAAAATATTCTTAATTAATTAATTAATTAAATACAAATTACAGATCACACACACACAAAAACAGAGATAGAGTCAGACAGAGAGATAGAGGCAATGATAGAGATACATAGAGAGACAGAGAGAATTTGTTAGCATTTGTGCCAGTCCCTGGAAGCACAAGTATAAGCAAATAAGATAGTCAATGTTCTCAGTGAGCTTATGTTCACATGACGGGAAGAAAATAACATAAAGCTTGGACAGGGTATATCTCACATGGATATGGCTCAGGGAAACACAGTAGAGGTCTCGAGCCAGGAAAGATAAGATGAAATGGGCCAATTAGACTTCAACATGGCCCCAGGGGGAAAGAGTACAGGGTTCCAGTAGAGAAGAGGCAGAGAAAATCGCCCAAGAGGGGTTGGCATGACATGGATGTGGCCAAAAAGTATGGTAGAAAACTGGATTTTAACAAATAAGGCCAAAACTCAGCAACTGTTTGATTTTCGTGCTTATTTACATCACAGTGTTTTTCTTTCTTTGAGGGAGCATTTTCCCTGTGTGGAAGAGAACCCAAGGAGATACTTTATGCTCTTTAATTCTGCTTGCTGAGTAGCTGAGTTCAGGGAGGCTGCTCTGAGGATGGGAGCTCAGGGAGCACTAGTCCAAAGTAGGACAAATGGGCTTGATACAGCAGGAGAAATAACAATGGAATCTGAGGCTTGATGCTTCAGGCTGAGTAGAGTGGATAACAGAGCCCCAGGAGCCCTTGGGACACAAAGGCACATTATGGGTCATGAGAGGCAGGTAAAGGAGAGAGAATGGGGGAAAGGTTTTTAGATTATTCAAGCAGAGCTTGCAGAGAATGAAGGATTGCTATTGCAGATCCTGGGGGAAGCAGGTCTCTGCTAGTGCCTGAGGCAGCTCATTAGGGTATATAATGGTGTATAATGTATATAAGAATATAACGGTATGCCCCCTTTTACTACATCTTGCACCTTACCTCCTGCCTCTCAGGCATCTCCAATTATATGCCTCATAGCCTCCTCAAAAGCAATAAATCCAGAAACAGAACTTCTTTTCTTTCCCTCAAATTCTACACTTTGCCAAACTTCCCTATTACTTTTTTTCTTCTTACAAAATCCTTACTTTCTGTCTTAGAATCTATATTAAATATCAGCTCCAAGGCACAAGAGCAGTAACGGCCAGGTAAATTGGAGTTAATTGACTTACCCAGAATCACACAGCAAGGAAGTATCTGAGGCCTGATTTAAACCCAGGATCTTCTTTTTATTTAATTAATTAATTACTAGCTAATTAATTAATGTCATTGAATAAAGTTTCTTCTCTAATCTGAAAAAACCAACTAATTTAGGATATTTTTCCATGGTTACATGATTCATGTTCTTTTCCTCCTCTCCTCCCTCTCTGTCCTCTTATAGCCAAAGAGTAATTCCAATGAAACCCAGGATCCTCTGTCTTTAGGCCTGCCTGTCTATCTCCTGAGCCACCTAGATACCCTTTCTGTATTGCCATTTTTTAATATTTTCCTCCAAAGTTTTATTTATATTTGATGATTGTATCATATATTTCCTAATAACACTCTTTCCCCACTGGACCCTGACTAGTGGCTCTTCTAACAAAAAAAAAGGAAATTAGTTAAACAAAAGGGATATAACCTCTATGACTGGCAGAATATGTAATATTTCATATAAGTAGCCTATTTCCTCACTAAGGAAAAGGAAGTGTATTCCATGATTGGCCAATGTATTGGTTTTGAGTCTCTTGTCTTCTAGTACAGAGGTATCGAACATGCTTTAGGAACTGGATTCAAATGTAATTGGGAACTATTTATCAAAATAAATAAAAATGCAATAAAACAAGATAACATTACATTTTTCAACTGAGTCAACATGTAGTCTATGGAATCCTTTTTTTTTAATTTTTTTATTTTTTTAAACCCTTACCTTCTGTTTTGGAGTCAATACTGTGTATTGGCTCCAAGGCAGAAGAGTGGTAAGGGTTAGGCAATGGGGGTCAAGTGACTTGCCCAGGGTCACACAGCTAGGAAGAGGCTGAGGCCAGATTTGAACCTAAGACCTCCCGTCTCTAGACCTGGCTCTCAATCCACTGAGCTACCCAGCTGCCCCATATGGAATCCTTTTGTATAGTTTACTGTCTCATTTCCATTTTTTTCCATTTTTTGTTCTAAGTAATAATACATATGCTTATTCAAAAGAAAAAATTTTACATTAGATATGTCCAAAAATGTATCTCATTCTTTTTTTTTTCCAAAGCACAATATATAGCACACAGTTAGGACTTAATAAATGTGTATTGGAAATGAACTGTCAAATCAGTCCATTATTAAGCAAGTGAAGGGCACCTCACATCTTTTCCCTGTGTAGAGGGAATTTCATCCCCTCCCCCCTCCTGGATTGCCGACACAGTTCATCCCATTTTTTACATGCCAGCACTGCATCCATGAAGATAAATAAAAGGATGAGGGTGGACCTCACCTGTCTCTCTACTTCCCTGAGCAGGCAGGTGAGATGGAGGGAGAATCCTGCAGAATGAGCTACACGTGGTCAGACTTAGAGTAAGAAAAAAACTAAATCGATGCTTATTTGTTTTTTTCTATTTCAAGTGATCATTAATAACCTTTATAGAAAATAATAACTTGAACATGTTAATTTTAATCTAACATCACAAACTGTCTTGCTATCTCTCCTCTATCTAGTTATCATCATCATCAACTTCATCATCATCATGCTAGACTTGGCATTCCTATTAGGAGGTCTACATCCCCCTTTCACATTGCTTTCAGTCTCAGGTTTTGCTTGCTTCTCTGCAGCAAAGCTGAGCATCTTTCCAGGCAAGGCTAATCATTCTTCATGACAGCAACAATAGCGTTAACGTTGGGAACTGCCAACCTGGGGGCGAGAGGGGGAGGCACAGCATATGGAATTTATAGCTTTAATTTTTCTAATCAAGCACAGAGCTGCTCTACCACTATGTAGATTCTATGTCAATTCTTATGCACATAATAAATAATGACAATAATAAAGGAATAGGAGTCTAGCTAACTTTTTTCTTTATGCAACTGCCTAGCCCAACTAAAACTGAGAGAACTCTAGCTTTGATGCCTGACATTTTCTCCTTCAGGGGAGACTCTTAGAATATGGAGCACTAGATATTTGTACTTGTTTTCACCTCCCCTCACACATCTGTGATACATTAGAACACAGTTAACGATTTTCCATCGTCTGTGAACTTTGCTTTGAATTCAGCAGAGGGACATATTTTTATTGGAACACACTGACATTTTTAAGAAAGCTTTTCATAAAACAAAAGTGTTCTTGAAATACCAGAGGAGAATAAGTCCTAAGATCCTCTTGGTTTGCAAATAATTCTCTTAACCTAAAGAATGAAAGGCTTGGATTGACTGACCTCTAAAATCCCTTCTTTATGGCTCTGAGTGTCTTCAGTTACATGAACACCTAAGAACTTTCACATCTAAAGAAGATTCAATATTTTTGCTTTGGAAGATAATACTTTCTATTGAAAGGATACTGCCATTGTTCAAAATATTTTAGGTGTTCTTTAGGATTTTCTCCCAGACATTTTGACATTCTTTTGACTGTCTTCAGTGATGTCAAATCTTCATAGGATTACAGTTCCAAGGAATCTTAAAGGTTATCAAATCTAACCCTCTCATTTTCCTCTTAAGGAAACTGAAAGCCCCAGAGTTTTCTCAGGGAAGGCAGATTATAGTGTAAAGTTAACTAGTCTATCAAGTGGTTGAGACTGGAAAAGGAGGAGAGTGTAGCCACTATAAAGATGAAAGTCTGGGAAAGAATTGAAGAGTAAAGGAAATGTAGGTGAAGATGAAGAATAAGCATAGGGTCATAAATACTAGTCAATAATTTAAAAATATATAAGGTTAGATAGGTGGTACAGTGGAGAGAGCTCTTAGCTTGGAGTTTGGAAGACCTGAGTTCAAATTTGGTCCAAAACATTACTTGAGTAAGTTTAGGCAAATCACTTAAACCTGCTTGTCTAAGTTTTCTCATCTGTAAAGTGAGCTGGAGAGGGAAATAGCAAATCACTCCAATATCTTTGCCAAGAAAACCCCAAATGGGATCATGGAGAGTTAGACATGATGCAAATGAATAAATAGCAAACAAAAAGTATCTGCTATGTGTCACGTAGTATGTTAAGTGCTGAGGATACAATAGGGACAGATTTCATATGTTTATATAAAGATATAATGATAAAAGAATTTTGGAGCTCATAGACATGAAAATAGAATGGCTGTGAGTGATGGTGAGATCAATGGAATAGTCTTCTTGTTTGTAGCTGAATAGTGGCCACGGGAATTGAGTAGACTGAGGAATTAGGAAGTTAGGGTAGTTGAGGGAGTCATTGGTGAAAGTTGAGTGGACACCAGCAGTAGCTGAGCAGCCCTGAAAAAGGCTCAGCAATTCCTCACACCAGAGATGCTAGTCTTCCCTGAATTCTCCCCACGCCCCTGGGAGGTGCAGGCACAAGACTACTTGGCATAGTGTGCCTATATAAGAGAAGTATAGGATTTACAATTAATGTCAAATACTTTGTGTTATTTTTATAAAGTTTATTATCTGACAAAATAGAAAGTGACTAAGTTTTTACTACCTGTTCAAAAAGCCTGCTCCACCAAAGCCAACACAGGACAGAAAAAAAGAGGCTGAGAGATGGAACTCCACCGAATTTATCTCCTGTCTACATCAGCACATAACGACAGGAAGAGAGTAGGGTGCTGGGAACCACAGTTTTGCTGGGGATCATAGTTTTTAGGGTAACAGATTCAAATTACACAGAAGGCTTTGTGCTCCTTGAGCAAAGCACAATTACAGTCCCAAATGTTCCAACAGACTATTTGTGATTGATTTATGGTAGAACCTTCCCAATTTCTATTTAATTGATGAGCCACAGACAAACACACTGTTCTTTGACCCCAATACCATGATGTAATTGGCCAGCTTTGAAAATGAAGGAAGAACATTTATATTTCCAGTACTTCATATGACACCTGACATATCAATTATAATATAATATGATATGATATAACATATGATTATAAATATAATATAATATAAAACATTATATATTATATATTACATTACTTTATATTATGTTATAATAAAATATGATATATCAACATTATACAATATATGATATAATATGACACAGACTATAACATACTATAATATAATTAATATAATACAAATAATTGACTGATTTCTAAAAGCTAGATTGAACAAATCTCGAAGGGAAGAAAGAAGAGTGAAACAGTTTTGAACACTGTGTTTTCTGTAAATGTATGTTATCTGATCTATTCTGGGCCCTCATTGCTGGATGGTAAACCTTTTATCCTTCCCCCATTGATCAGCTATTGCATTCCCCATTCTTTCCTCTTCTGCTCCTGTATCTGAAGACTTCTTACCAAAGTCAATATCTATTCATGTGCCCTTGATCCCCATTCCCACCTATCTCCTCCAGGAGCTTGTCTCCACTTATTTCTTCTTTCCATCATATCCTCTATTTACTCTAGTTCCCTTAATTCTCAGGCTTTGACAGATGACCTTAATCTTATTATGCTTGGTCCCAGGCCTGGCCTTACCTACCATGAGCTTGAACCCTATTCCCCTAGCCTCAGGTCTCCCATCGCTGATAGGTGAGCTTTTGACATCTTTCAGGGGCTGTGGCCCCCATGATACTAGTATATTACCTATGACATTTCCTTCACCATACCCCTTTACTGATTCCATCTTCCCCTTTTCCTCTTGACCCTCCCTTTCCAGCCCCTTTTTTGATGTTGTCTTTCCCTATTAAAATGTAAGTTCCATCTGAGCTGAGGCTGCCTTGATTGCTTGCATTTGCAGTTCTAAACACAAGACCAAAAATATAATTGCTAATCACATGTTTACCCTGTCTGTAAGTCTGTCTCTGAATCTATCTTTCTATCTCTTTATATTTCTTACCATCTTACTAGCTGACTTTTTCCTTGTTACCCATACTCTCAATCTTAAAAAAAAAAGATCCCTTTACTTGACCCTTGAATTCTTTTGAGCTACAGCCTTATAGCTTTTCTTCATTTTATAGCCAAAGTCAAGGAAAGAGAGAGGTTGATGATTTTCTATATGTTTTGTGCTTAGTTGGGAGTTGCTTGGGAATGTGCAGGACCCCTAACTTATGTTACTGTTGTTATCTTCTGAATGCTGATTCTAGACATTGTGGAGGTGTTAGCGACCAGAAGAGTCATGGTATTAGGTCTGAGACCAATTATCCAAGAAAAGAAGGTTTTCCCACTCTTGTTGCTTTTAAGTTATTTTTTTTTCAGTTGTGTCTGACTCTTTGACCTCATTTGGGGTTTGATTGGCAGAGGTATGGGAATAGTTTGTCACATCCTTCTCCAGCTCATTTTGCAGATGAAGAACTGAGGCAAAAAGGGTTACATGACTTTGTCCAGCTTTTCAGTTTCTGAGGCCAGATTTGAACTTGAAAGATGAATCTTCTGGACTCTAGACCTGGTAATCTATCCACTGTGTAACTCTTAAAAGAGTTTAAAATTAATGTAAAGTAAATAGTCAGGGTAAGAATGAAAACTATGAGCTAGATTGGTTAGGTTTATTCTGGGGAAGATAATATAGTGTGATGAAAATGTTATTGGACTTAGAACTTGAAAAATGTTGGCCAAGGAAACTTATAATTTGGGCGATTCATTTACCATTTCTATATTTAGTGGGAGTTGGGCTGGAAATCAGGGAATCTGAGTTTGAATCCTCCTGCTACTTATTAAGTATATGACCATGGATACTTAACTCTCTAAACCTCAACTTCCCTACCTGTCAAGCAGACACTGTCTTCTAGGATTATTGTGAGGAAAGAATTCAGAAACCTTAAATTGGTATGGGGGGGGGAGAGATAGGTAGCACCTTGGATAGAGTATCAGGCCTGGAATCTGGAGGAACTGGATTCAAATTTGGCCTCACCTATTTTATATGTAGGCAAATCATTTAACCCCAATTGCCTGTCCCTTACCTCTCTTCTGTCTTGGAACTGATACTTAGAATTGATGCTAAGATAAAAGGTGAGGGCTAAACATTTTTTAAATGCTTTGTTAAGTTAACAGACAGAGACCTGGCCTTTACCAGAAAGACTTGGGTTCAAATTCTTGCCTTTTATCTGTTGTAAAGGAAATTATGGTACCAGTAACCCCTTTCCATAACCTTAAGCTTCTTGCAATGAGCCTAGTATTCTTGTTTCCTTCCTTGGAAAGGGGAAAAAACAATGAAAAAAGGTATAAAGGGTGGTCTGATCTGTCACCTTTGCTTTTAGGGGCAGTATGGTAGAGTATATCAAGTAATGGATGTTGAAACAGAAATACTTAGGATTAAATCTTGCTTCAGACATTTATTTGCTTTGGAGAAGTCACTTTCCTTTTCTGGGTTTTAATTTCCTTATTTTTAACATGGGGATGTTGAATTTTTATGACTTGATATGGTCCTGCTTATTCCAAAGCTATAGGCTAGTCACCTGAAATAAGGTGACCTTTTACTGCAGGAAGAAGGGCAATGAAGTATAAGATGGAGGGGAGGGCACAAGATTATGGCATAGAACAAAGGTGTAACTTTGAAGAGAAACAACAGAGATGTTGCAAATGGGAAGAAGATGCCCTCAGAGAAGAAGACTTGAGCCTTACCTAAAAAACAAAGAACTCAAAATATAGAGCAAAAGACTGTATTTTATGTTTTTACTGGGTAAAAAAGTAAAAAATTAAAAAAATTTGAATAGGGAATTTCCAGGAGAGAAACTATCTTTACTAATAAGGATGAGCATCTGCTCTGATAATATGTATCAGAGGTAGAATTTGAATCCAAGTCTTTCTGGTTCTGAGGCCAGTTCTCCATCTATTAGCCTTAAGTGGCACTTTAAGTTTTGTAAAATTCTGTTCACACAACCACCCCAGGAGGTAGTTTAAATATGATTATCTCCTTTTGACATGTGGGGAAACTGAGGCTCAGAGAGGTTGTCCACATTCATAAACCTAATAAATAGCAGAAAGAAGACTAAAAGCTCAGAGGCTCTGCTTCTAAAGTCAGTGCTTTTTCCTACTGCATCATTCTAAGTAGATAATGCCCACACTTCTTTTCTATGCCTGTCATTTGAATTCGTTTTTAAAATTACAGTGCACAAACATATCTTCACTCATTCTCCAGAAACCTCCATCTCCAAAAGAAAATTACCTTATCATTGTATAGCACCTGGTGTGAATTGAACCGAAAGACAGGTTGCTACTAGTCTTTGACCCTCTGTCTGAACAATGAAATATGGATTTTTTTAAAAAGAAAATTCTTGTACCAAGTAACATCTGGCAAGGGAACCAACAACACGAACCCAACTTCCTATTTCTATTCTATCCATGTGATTTATTTCCTCCTCTTGAGATTGTGGGATGAGCTCAAGGATATACCACAGCTGCTGAGAAACCTCAAGGGAAAAAAAGAATTATTGTCTAGGTCAGATCCTAATTTCCAGCCCTGAATTTAGCAGGCAGGGCAAAGCCTGGGGGACTAGAAAGCTGCTTGGACTCCCTTAGAGAGACACAGCTTTAAAGAGTCACTTGGGGGCCATTTAGTCTAAGCTATCCCATTTATATAAAAGTAATGGCAAAGGCATACATAATAAAGTGGATCGCCTCTGTTTTTATTCATTTATGGCTTTTTTAGATTAGAGGTCAGGTCATTTGGGGAAAAATACATACATATGCATATACACATATACGTTTCACACACACACATGCATAGTTGGCAAGGTTAATCTCGTGTTCCTTCCCCTCATACATTATACTAAACTCTTGCAGTCCCTCTTGCCTAGAATGGCCTCTGACTTTGGGACTCCTGGCTTCCTCCAGCAACCATAATAGCTCTGATTTCTGTGACATTTTGAGAAGGCAGTGAGATGGTTCAGTAGATAGAATGCCAGATGTAAAGTCAGGAAGATCCACCTTTCTGAGTTCAAATTCAGCCTCAGATACTTATTAGTTGTGTGACAGTGAGCAAATCACTTAACTCTGTTTGCCTTAATTTCCTTCTCTGTAAAATGAGCTGGAGAGGGAAATGGCAAACACTCCAGAAAATCCCAAATGGAGTCACAAAGAGTCAGACATGATTGAAATGACTACAATAATGAAATTAAGGTCTGAAAGACATTTTATAGGCATCTCTTTTGATCCTCACAACCACCCTGGGAGATAGGTGTTATTATTATCCTTTTACAGGTAAGAAAGCTAAGACAGTTTAGGTGACTTGTCACAGGGGTCATATAACTAATAAACATCTGAGGATAAATTTGAACCCTGGTCCAGTTCTCTATCTGATGTGGCACTGAGCTGCCTATAGAATTGGCTGCAAGAATCAGTTCAATCACTGTCTGCATGGAGGCCTTCCCAGGGATCTCCATGTATTAGTGCCTCCCCAAATGATTTTATTACATGCATATCTATAGCTGTTTCTGAATCTATTTCTCTTTTTTTCTATCTCTATCATATCTTTTGTTTATATTTATATAAACATACCTATTTTATATACATTTATATAATAATAAATTTTATAATTTATATAATATAATAATGATTATATATTATAATAGAATATATATTAATATATAATAATAATAAATTTATATAATAAATTTTATATATTTATATAAAATACCTCATATTTCCTCCCATATGACCTTACCTACAAGTGTGTTTATATCTCTCAGTAGACTGTAAGTTCTTTGAAGGCAAGATCAGTCTCATTTTATACTTGTTTACCCAGTTCCATTGGCATACAGTAATTAATAAAAACAACTCTGTTTCTTTGCCAATCTTGGATCCCTTTGCTGAGGAATGGTGGGAGATTAGAGCCTCTGATGTGAGGGATTGCTGAGCCCTTTTCAGGGTTGACTATCCACCTTTGGTGTCCACTTGTCCCCCAATTCTCACCTCTGTCTGCAAGAAATTGCAGCATGCACAGCAGCCACAGCCTGGTAAAATCATCCAGGCAGGCAGGCTAAATCAGGTTGGGAGTAACTGAAAGACTGTCTATCTGAGCTTGTGAAGACTTCTTCCAGTGGAACGAGTGGTTCCTATGGCCACAAAGATGGCAGAAGCAGGTGCTCTGGAATGCTTAGAACTTGCTTAGACATTGCATTTGCTGCATCCTGAGTCATCACCAGTTATCTTGATTTTTGTCTTGCTACTGGACTTTGATGATGCTGGAAGAGAGAGAAAGGCTCACAACTGTGTGCAACTCCACTTCACTCAAACACAATTGATGTGAGTCAGAAGACCACCTGTGGTGCCATGTTGGTCCACTTCAAGCACAAAAGACAACAACACACACATCCATATAGAGTATATATATATATATGATCTATATCTATATTGGAATATAATAATTCAAGGAGGAAGAAGTGAACATTAATTAGGGAGATAAGGAAAGGCTTTTCATAGGAAATAACAATGAGCTAAACCTTAAAAAAAAAAAACTAGACGTTATAAAAATAAAGGTGAGGAGGGAGTGCATTCCAGGCATGGAGGAGAGGCAGTGTAAATAAATGCTTATAAAGGGATTTAAATGTTAATCTGAGGAGTTTGTATTTTGTCCTATATACATTAGGGAGTCACTGAAGATTTTTTTTTTGCCTCTTTCCTTTTAGGTTTGTTTTTGTTTTTGTTTTTGAAGTTTATTTATTTATTTAATTTAGAATATTTTTCCATAGTTAATATGAATCATGTTCTTTCACTCCCCTCCCCCAACCCCTCCTATTGCCAATAAGCAATTCCACTGGGTTTTACCTGTGATCAAGACCTATTTCCATATTATTGATATTTGCATTAGGGTGATCGTTTAGAGTCTACATCCCCAATCCTATCCCCATCAACCCAAGTGATTGAGAAGTTTTTCTTCTGTGTTTCTGCTCCCATGGTTCTTCCTCTGAAAGTGGATCATCAGACCCTCAGAATTGCCCTGGATCATTGCATTGCTGCTAGTAGAGAAGTCCATTTCAATCGATTGTGTCACAGTATGTCAGTCTCTGTGTACGATGTTCTCCTGGTTCTGCTCCTCTTGCTCTGCATCACTTCCTGGAGGTTGTTCCAATTCACATGGAATTCCTCCATCTCATTATTCCTTTCTGTACAATAGTATTCCATCACCAACATATACCACAATTTGTTCAGCCTTTCCCCAATAGTCACTGAAGATGCTTAAGGAGAGAATTGACATGATCCAACCTGTTTAGGGATAATGCTTTTTTTCAGACATTTGGATTGTGGAGAGAGAGTGGAAGCTCGAACTCCAACTGCTTTTGTAGTCTAAGTAACAGGTGATGAGGGCTTAAAGTACAGTGGTGGGTGCAAGAGCAGAGAGAAGTGAACAGCTGTGATAACTGCCATGGAGGTAGATTCCATAAGATTTAGTAGTTACATATTCCCAGACACATATAATTATTTGCCAGTCATATGCATAAAGATAATAATAGAGAGATTATAAATTTAGGAGCTCATCAGACCAACAAAAAAGAAATAATACCCAGAAAAAGAAAGAGCCTCAGGACAGAATTTTCAGCAATACTTTTGGCCAGGATGGTGATCTAATAAAGGAACTAAAGAGTGGCCAGAACTAGAGCAGGGTCATAAAAAACTCAAGGAGAAGAGAGTAGTCAGGAGGAGTGATGGGGTAGAAGGTATCAAATGGGATTGAGAATAAATTACCAGGTTTAGGAATTAAGAGTTCACCAGAGAGAGCAACTTCAATTGAGTAAATTGAAACTAAGTTGAAGGGGCTGATAAATGATCTATAAGAGGAGGGATTGAGGCAAGGGATATAACTGGCTTCAGTTTTAAGGAACTTGACTATTAAAGGCAGGAAAGATATAGGATGATAGTTTAAAGGAATGGAAAAGTGAAGTAAAGGTTCTTTAAAGGATGGGAGAAATTTAGGTATATTAACAGAGAGCAAGGAAGAATGCAGGATATTAGGAGATTCTAGAAATCAATAAGAGAGAAGATAATGTGAGATATTACCTTCTTTCTATCACTCGAAGTGGCTCTGCTCAGAGGAAGGTTAGAGCTAGAAGGAAGTGATATTTATTAGTTTTAGTTAATACATGAACCTGAACAAAGAGGAAGATAGAGATTATAGGAGACAAGGTGGTGATCAGAACACATATATTCTTCTCTGGTCTTTATTCATGAGGCAATTAGAAAGGCAAAAGAGTCTAGAGGGTTGTTCTGAGGGCAATTGCCAACAGGACATTTTCTAAGATCTCAAGTTGGAGCTGTCAATCCTAAATTCTTGAGTCTCTCACTAACTTGACTCTGACTCTCTTAGAGTCTATAAATGGACTATTTTGGGGAAATTGTATTTTATACCTTGATTATCCCTTGTTTCTATGGATGGAGAGTGGAAAATGTGGGAATAAACAATTGAACTTTGTGTTTACAAAAAAGCTTTAGATTGTTTTTTTATGTCACTTATTCTTCTTTTTTAAACCTTTATCTAATTATCAGTTCCAAAGCAGAAGATCAGTAAGGTCTAAAAAATTAGGATTAAGTCACTTGCCTAGCTAAGAAATGTCTAAGGCCAGATGTAGACCCAGGTCCTCTCAACTCTAGGCCTGGTGCTATTAAATTTAATTTTTATTATTATGTTATATATATATATTATATTTATATAATTATAATTATATAAATTTAATTTAATTAAATGTAAAAGGCAACAGTAAATCAGAGAAATGAATCCTTGTGATGAAATTTCAGGTGGGGTGACTGGTAGTTGGGACAGAGAATTTTGGACCATGAGAAATCTGTCCCATCTTTTTTCAAATCAAACCACATAGACAGCTTTCTACCCTGCCTGCATAATACCCAGAACAAAAAGTTTTTACAATGCTTCTGCCCCTGGTTATGTAGATACACATTTAATGCTTGCTTTGGGAATTACTTAACATAATTGTCAGAAATGCAGAAAGCAAAAGAGTATTTCCTTTCCCCACAGAATCTAGTAATTAGAGACTGAGCTGAATTAATGTAATGACTCAGTGTGTCTTATGCTATGTTAATATTTGGCAATTGGACCTATAGGACTTATATCATATTTGGCTTTTCTTTCACTCAGCTTAGAGGTTTCTCCTTCCATGGGAATCAGGGCTCTGGACCCTGATTGATAGAACAAGGTGATTTAATCATTCTTAGAAGAAAGTTGATTCATTTTCTTTTAGGATAAACTACCCTCTTAAGTTTAGCTCATTTCTTCTATTTTAGGATTCATTCTGACTTCTTCCTATCAGATTATTCAAATGATGGAGGCTAAATTTCTCTGGTGGAAACCGATAACTGTATCCCCTTGAGTTACTGGTTCTGGACTTTAAGCCAATTCCCCAGATTTAAAAACAAAACAAAACCTGGAAAGACCTATGAAGTGATGCAAAGTAAAATGAGCAGAACCAGGAAAACATTGTATACAGTAACAACAACAATGTACAATGATAAATTGTGAATGACTTAACTATTATCAGTAAGGCTAGGTTCTAGGAAAACTCCAAGGGACTCAGGATGAAAAAAGATATCCACTACCAGAACAGGAACAGATGGAATCTGAGGAAAGCAAAAAGGAAAACTCTCTCACTCCAATCTTTCTAAAGCTTTATTGAAAGCAAAAGGAATTTCCCCTGCCTGAAATTAACTAGCAGTTTAACTTCTACTAACCCCATTCATACCACCCTCATTCATGAGAGAGAGCTCGCCCTTCCTAGGCACAGGATTGATCCTTATATAGACCATTCCTACCCCTGGAAGTAGGGGGTCATGGCCCCTCCTTAGTACAGGATTGGTTGATTCAAGATCAATCCCACATCAGGAAGTAGGAGGGACTCCTAAGGAACACTGGGGGAATGCAGTTCTCCCCACCACAACATTTTGAAACTCATATTCCCCTCTGTGATCCTTTGGGAGATCAGTTTCACCAATGGATCATAACAAATATAACAGATTAAAGATACATACATTCTTGAAAGGGGAAAATACAACTACCTGAAGATAAAGAAACAAAACAGAAACAAGAATAAAACCAATTAGGGGGCAGTTACTTTTTGTACAACAGAGTATATATAAAACCAATGCATTTAAACAAAACAAATGAATTTAACCCCCCCCCCAAAGTTCAATTTTTGCAATAATAAAAGGTCTTCTAAAGATCTCCTAGTCCAGTTTGTGGTCTCTGTGGGCATCTCCATGGGCATCTTTTGCAAGGAGTTCAGTTTCTGGATTCTGAGAGGCCACAAATTTCTTACCCTTAAAATAAATTAAACTTTTTCATATGAAATAAAAACACATCCCTCCCCCCAGAGGAGGATATAAAGAAACATTGAAATCACACAGGGATATACAGATAACATATAAGGCATGTGAATCATTGCCAATTAAAAACATCACAAAAAGCCAAATAACTTTTGGATGGCAATTCTAAATAAACAATTCCAAGTCTGATATGTAAAAATTCTAAATAATGAAAAGCAAAATCATAATAGATCTTTGAATTTGATTAAAGTAATCTATGTTCTATAAGTCTGTAGCAACAATCATGCATTTATCCATGTAGCAACCAAGATCACAGTCAATGCCACAGCATGAAAAATGGAAAAAGGGACTAGATATTTATTTCTTGGTCTGATCTTTTATCATTTCTCAGGGATAGGGGGAGCCAGAACAGCAAATTGTTAGGTACTTCATGGAAAATATTTAAGAAGGAGTGTAGTAAGAGGAGTCCTGTGTCTGAACAAATGTCAAGTACTGTAACCTTAAGTCTCACACAAGATTCAAGTCCTTTCACATTGGTGCAGAATTTCATCAATCTCACCTTGATTGTTTTCTTTTTGACCTGTGTGCTCTTTTGGAACCATTCAGGTTAAGTTTGTGCTTTTTTGGCACTGCCCAGGTAAAGTCTGTGTTCCTTTTTGTTCCCATTTCCTTGAATCAATCATATTTATGAAGCAAAGTCCCATAATAGTTAAAGAGTCAGTGGTAGTTTCAATAGTCTAAGGCTTTTGGGTAGGCAATTACATTCAGGGCTAATGGACATTCTAAACCTACAGTAGTGCAAAATCAAAAAATCTTTAAATATCGATGATATATGGTTATGAAAACTCAATTGCACATGCAAGTATAAAAAAGTTCAAAAAATTTAAATTATATAACTTACAATCATTGTCAACCAAATATATATATATATAAACACAATTAGTGTCACTTAAGGAGAGGTAGAATCTAAAAGTTTCTTACCCAAAAATTTAGATCCATTTCCTTGTTAACTTAGCCATGATCCACAGTGTAAGTACAAATTATTTCTTCTCAATGTAAAGTAATAAGTTTATAAAACAATAGGCAATGGGTAAGCACTGTTCAAAGAAAATTCCAAGTTTTCAAAATACACAAAATACAAGTATGTCAAGTTATCACTACAAGTTTTCTGTCCAATTTGTTTATGGACTATTACAAAGGTATATGTTCAGGGTCAAATATAGGAAGGTACAAAATAAAAACAGTGCAACAGAATACACATCAATAGCAAAATACAATAGCTATATAGCAATAATTCTTAAAGCAAACAATTAGTACAATACAATAGGATCAA
This sequence comes from Monodelphis domestica, assembly GCF_027887165.1. NCBI lineage: Eukaryota > Metazoa > Chordata > Mammalia > Didelphimorphia > Didelphidae > Monodelphis > Monodelphis domestica. Next base: position 605,305,146 of record NC_077227.1, read on the forward strand.
TATAATACTCATCCTCAGTAAACGGTGCTCTCTTGATATGGGAGCAATATTATAGATTAACCAACACAAACAGTTTAAATATGGAGCCACAAATTTACCCTTCAAAAGATTTATGTCAATCACAGTGTAGTGTCTGTTTTAAAAGTATAGATGCTGTATTTTTTTTAAAGGCTCCAAATACTGTAAGTCATTTTTATGTGCTTATTTGAAAAATTAGATTAACTTTAATAATGATTCATATTTCTAGTGATTTAGATATTTTATTAGGCCCATTAGCCCATTAGCCAGTGCTTAACTTACTAAGAATCTTTTCAATGTCAGGCATTAATAAACTTTTGTATATACTGCAATATTTTGTTAGAAGGGAAATATTCCTTTTCAATTTCTGGTATTAAGAGATCTGGGAAATCAAAAAGTTGTACCCTCTGATTCCAGTGCACTTTCCCCCTTCACATCTTCATAAAGATTTCTAGGTATTTAGTGTGTTGTGGGAGTTTCCTTGGGCTTTTCTAGGCTGAGGGTCAGTCTCACCCCAAGTATAGTGTGGATGAACTCCACTTTGGATATATTGTTGGTGGTGGTGTGAGTTATCATTTGTCTGAATTGGATTTGGATGTGGTATATTATTGCCATAATTGTTATGATTTCTATAATTGTTAGGATTTCTAAAGGTGTTATTATTTCTGAAGTTATTATTCCGAATTTCCTGTATCCAATCCCAACAATTCATCATTATGTGACCCCTTTTGGCACAGAAGGAGCACATTAACGATTGATGGGTGGATTCCTACAAAGGGGAAACGGGCACTGCTTGGCCTCCTTTCTCTTGTTTGTCAAGTCTTTCCATTAAGGTTTTTAGTTCTTTCTGTAATTCTGCTACCAAATAATTTGTTTCTTCATTTTTTCTTGTTTATGGCTTTTAGAAATGTATACTGCAACCCTGCACAATTCTTCTAGGTCCATGTTAGGCTAATTTGTGCAGTTAGTTTGGAAATAGTCTTGAAACACTTTGAAGCAGTTGTTTACAAATTGTCTCCATATTTGCTATACATCTCTTTCTCTAGTGAGATCCAGGTCTAAAGGTCTATATACCTTCCTCCTTGTTCAATTAGTCTGTCCATAAATTTGGAGGGTGACTCATCCTCCAATTGTTTAAGATTTTCAAATTTGGTTTATGTGCCAGGCCTGTTGGAGTATTCACACATTTCCTTTAGCAAAAAGGCATAGCTGCAAACATTCATCCTTATCTTTATAATCCATTTTGGGTTGTGTTTGGGCCAATCAAACACATTCCTTCCTCTAGATCTATTAACTGTGGAAATAATTTTGCCTTTCTCCCTTACAGCCAAAAATGTTTGGAGCAAGTTTTGCACATCCTAATAAGCAGGATCATATGTGTGGAATGTTGTCCAGGGTTTTGATGACTACAATTGGTTTATCTTCAAGTGATGGAACACGCTGTTTAAAATTTTTTTTATATCTTGGGGAGTAAAAGTATTATGGTGCCTTAAGGTCACCATGTTTCCATTTGTCTGTAATGTGGGGACTTCCCTTAAGGAGAAAAGGAATTCATATGATTCATGTTGGTCCTAGTCTTTTTTGTGGAAGTTTGCATCAATACTAAAAAAGTAAGGGTAGGGGTGTGGGTAGGGGAAGCTAAGTCTGGGGATGGGCAGGATTGTGGTCTGGGAGAAGGGGCAGGGGATGGTGGGGTACTAAGGAGAAGGGGTAGGGGATGATTGGGTGGCCAGTAGCTGCACAAGCCTTGATAGGAGAAATTCTACCTGAGGTACAGGTAGAGAAGGATCTTCCCTCTAAGCTATACTTAGAGAGGTATAGGTGAAGGTATACCACCTGAGGTATAGGTGAAGAGATATCTTCCACCTGAGATAGAGGTGGAGAGGGGTCTTCCTGTTGTATCTGGAGACCAGGCATGGATCTCTTTAAAATTTCTAGTTGGGCTTGCATTTGGGCTTGTAGTTGATTCTGCATGTTAAGCAGGCAGGACTTTTGTTGTTTATTATCGAGCTTTAGTAAAAAAAAACCCTCCAAGAGTAGTAAAAGATATATAAAAAGGAAATCTCCCAAGACTAGCAAAGGAAACCAGTCTGAACCCCTAAGGTTATCAAAGACCCCAGGGGACAAAAAGCTGTTCATCAAGGTTGGCAACATTGTGCTTTATTTTAGAACTAGAACCAAACAAAACAAAATATCAGGTGCAGGCACAAACTGCCCCCAGGCAGGAAATTGGAGGTTGCACAGGGGTGGGGGAGAGTTTGGAAAAAAATACAGATGAGTGGGGTGGGGGCACTTCTGTGCTAGGGTTTTGGGGAAAGAATGTCTACCTTATCTGCTTCTGACGAACTCTCAGCAGGGGGCTGGTGGCAGGCAAGCAGGGACTGTAGGCTGGGAAGGGATCAGGCAGGAGCAAGGAGCCTAGGGGATTGCCAGGAAGGGAGGGATGAAGTTGAAGGGAGCAGTGTTGGGACCTCGGCCAAACCCCTAAGTGGAGAGGCTAGCTGGGAGGGCAAGGTGGGAAGAGAGGGAGAGAAAGAATAGTAGCAAGAAGCAGGAGGTAAGTGAACTGAAAAACAACACCCAAAAGCAAAGATGGAGAGTACCTGATCTGGGGAGGTCCAGATTTGGGGAGAGCAGGGAGGAGGACAAGGTGGAGGAAGAGGGGAAGGACAGAAGGAAAGCAAGGAAAGAGGGGGTCAATCGGAGGATTTGGTGGGAAAGAACCCCGTTCAGCAGGGGTTCCTCTGGCAGTAAAAAGAGCTAGATGAGAGAGGAGGGAGGGTAGCTGGAGAAGCTGAGCTGGAAGAAGGAAGGCAGGGCAGGAGGAATTGGTGGGAAAAGAGCACTGAGGAGGTCTCAGTAGGGGAGCTGGAAAACTCAACTCTGCAGGGGGTCTAGAGTTAGGCTTAGAAGAGAAAGGAGGGAGAAAGAAAGAAATGAACCAGAGAGGCTAGGTTGGAGGAGGGTGGAAGGGGGTAGGGCAGCTGGAGAAGCTGGGCTGGAAGAGGGAAGGGGGAGCAGGAGAAATTGACAGGAAAAGAGAACTGATCTATGGCCCTCCCTAGCATGGGATTGGTCCAATTTAAGACCAATACCATGACAGGAAGTAGGGGGCGTTGTCCCCCCAGCATGGGATTGTCTATTCAATACCAATCTCATGCTAGGAAGTAGGAGGGACTCCTGAGGCTTGGTGGGGATGTAGTTACCCCCCACACACAACATTTTGAAATTCACAAATATGAATACAGATTGAGACATACCATTCTTCACCTTATTTCACCCCTAAACTTTTCTCTAGTGTAAACAATATGTGACCTCTTTCACAAAATGACAGACATGGAAATATATATATATATATATATATATATATATATATATAGATAGATAGATATATAATCCATATCATTTTATCTGCCTGCTAGGGGAGAAAGGGAGGGGGAGAATATGAATTGCAAATATCAGAAAACACATTAAAATTGCATTAACATGCATTCTGGAAATTTCTTTAAAGTACCATTATTATTTAATATAAAGTACCATTGGGCTTGGGTGAGTCTTATGCTCAGAAGTACAAAGATGCATCAAGTATGAACCTGGGAAGATACAGACCCCTTCCTAAAAATAAAAAATTTCCTCCTTTTTTGTGTCATGGTGATGAAGCATACCCACAGCCTAATTCTACTTAGTGCCAATGGATCTAGAGCCTTGAAACTTAATTGTTGTCTGTTCAGCTGAATTGAGGTAATTGTCAAGGAGAAAATCTCCCTAGCACTAAAACTAGTGGAGAGCATTAGATAAATTTCATCCAAAGAGGTTTAAGTAAGGAATACTAATTCCCACAGTATGTCTTTGGTCAAGGGTATTAGAATTCAATCAGAAATCTGTCCCATGAATATTAGTATTACTAAGGTCAAGATTACTACTGGGGAAATTGACTCTATTACATTCACCATAAAACTAGACTCAAACTGTTTTTTAAACTTTTTTACATTATTAGAAAGAGCTCAGTGCTTAAGAGAGTCATAGCTTTTACCGCAATCTATATCGTGCTAAAATTCAAATTTACTGTAAATACCTTGCAGAGGGAATACGAACCATGGGATATTATTTGGGAGTCCTTTTAGAATAAAAGATAATTTGAGGTAACCTGAATTCTTAGGGGAGCAACCTACAGAAGCAGCTAAGTGCTCAGAAGGTGTTGGTATCATTCAGTCTAGTCTCTAGTCTAGTAGTTGTCTCTCAGTAACCGAGGATGACTATTGTCTTTGTGTGTTTTTGTGCACAAAGACACCTGTGCATGAAGATTTAAGTGGAAAAGTCGATGCACAGAGACAGTCCCACTCTCTCGGCGTTGGAAGCCTGGGTCCAGTGGCACGAAAAGTCGTTACACTTGGAGACGTCCTCAGCTGCATTGGATGGCCGTGTTGTCCTTTGTGCTCCAACACGCCCTAAGCACTCCACAGTGCTTTGCTGCGTCGCCATCTCAGCCGTTGAAACTTCTTATTGGTTTCTTCCATCTGTTCAGCCAAAGCAGTCTTCACGTGCTGGGTGAGCAAAGCCCTAGTTCACCAGGGGTCCATGACGACCCGATGGCTACCCTCACAAGGTTTAGCCGGCCTGTTGAAGCCGTTGCCCGGGGTGTGGCCGCTGCAGCATGCTAGCAGCTACTAGGAGCCACAAGTGAGAGCTGGGTGTCAGGTGAGGGTCAGAGGCTAGAGAGCTGCCCTAGAAGGGCATATCATTCAGTAAGCATGTACTATGCACCAATCAATGTGCTAAATGCCAAAATATAGACAAAAAGGTAAGACAATCTCTGCCTTCCAAGAGCTTACAATCTAATTGGGAAATAATATATTTAAAAAATCTGAAAAGCAACTCAGTGAGACATGATAGTGTTCGGGTCCAAGTGGAAGTACCCCACAAAGGAACACGCAGAGACAATGCAACAAGCAGCAGGGAGAGGTTTATTTACTAGCTCTAGGAAGGTTCCCCAAAAGAACCATTCCAGGGCAAACCAGAGAGTGCATATTTATAGAGAACAGTTTAAAAGGGGGGGATAAACAAGATATCTGTCCCAACACCTGTGGCCTTGCAGTTTCCTTTCAGGACCTTTATCAACTGTGGTCTTGCAGTTCTTCCAAGACCTTTATCAACTATGGCCTTGCAGTTTCTTGGAACTTGTTCATTTGGACATAGTGCAACCCCCCTTCCCTTCATTCCTCAGTTCTTTTTATTTTATGATGCTCATTCAGGGGTGAGTGGGGACCTCCAGGGGCAGGGCATTAGCGTAGCTATGGGGGGAGGGGGGAGCTGTCAGGGCCTGATACTGCTGCCTGAGGACCATGAGCTGGACTGTGTGGACCTGGTCCTTCACAAAGAGGACCAGTCAGTGGTACTTGGGGCAGAATGGTAACTAGGATACAAAGCTCGGGGTCCTGGGACAAGGTCACAGAAGAAACGCAAAGGGTCAATCCTGAGGAGGTGCAGGCCCAGTAAGCTCCAGATGGGGGAATGTACCATTTTGAGGAGGGGGGAGGGGAGTTATTAAGACACCAGTGGCTGCCATGTGAAGAGTTACCTACACACATACCTCAGCCAGATATAGGCATAGTTAGGCCTACTTTACGGTCGCTCCAGTTGCAACCTTGGGGGTTATTCTCCTGGGAGGAATTGAACGAGGTGTTCAAGGCAATGGCTTTGTAATATGGTAGTTGGGAATCAAGGCAAAGCCAGAAGCTGGCGGTGAGGTTAGGTGAGGTTCGGTTTAGGGCCTCCTAGGAGGCTTCAATAAGGGGCCACAAGCTCGCACTGGGGCAGGTTGCTGGGGTCGTGGCATTAGTGACTGCAATGGAGGGTGCTGCGGTTGTAGCAGGGGTGGTCTAGTTCCCTGGGGTTGGAGTTGGACTGGGGTGTGTGATGGGGGGCAGGGGTAAGAGGGCCAAGTTTGGTCCAATCACCGCAGTGGGTGAACTTGGGACTGGTTCCTTTTTTATGACAAATAATCCTCCCGGGTCAGTCCCTTCCCTGTAGAGCTTTATCCCCCATGTCCTCCCCTGGAGCCAAGAGTCATGATCTAGTTGGACGGGGCTGAAAATCAACTGGTCACAGGGAGTGCCTGTGTCTGTAACATAGCACAAGCGTTTTCATGCTGGGGGATATGATGGGTAGCCAAGGGTCCAGGGTCACAGTCCACCGACCGCTTCCCTCAATCCGACTGCCCCCAGTGACAATGGTCTCGCACCCCCAATATTGGCAATAGTATTGATTTGGGGCATTGCAGTAAGATTTTCCTGGGTTGGCAGCTGGGCAAAGGTAGAAGATCCCTTCATTATGGCACGGGGTGGAGGGGTTTCGGAGTCCATGGGGGCCCCACACAAGGTCACAGGGTGTGGCGGCCAGTTCCACCTGTCCAGTAGTGGTATTAGTGGCGAGTGGGGTTGGCCAGCCCCAGTTGTGGATTGTCCATTTTCATGGCTGGTGGCAGTTGAAGGAGGCCTGATGTGGTTGGTAGGCAGTCACGAGTGGCAGGAGGATTACCCAGAGTATGGTGGGGATTTAGTCAGGTGGAGCTTCAAGGATTAGTTGGGTGGCAGCTGTATCTCCAGGTGTTGGGGGAAAGCAGCTGGGCTGGACGGACATGCAAGTGATGGATCCAGGGCCCATGGCTCAATGCCGTCAACCTTCAAGGCAGAGGGAGTAACAAAGAGGACAAAAAATGGCCCCTTCTATCGAGCTTATAGGGCATGTTTCTGATGCCTCTTGATCCAGACCCAGCCGCCTGGCTGAAAGGGGTAGAGGTCATGCGGGGGAGGTTGGAACCGAGACTGTAAGTGGGGCTAGAGGATCTGTTGTAGTTGGGAGAGAGAGAGAACAAGATTTTGCAAGGTCTGGGCTTGGTGCCCAGCTGGGGCAGGGAAGGAGGATAATATGGGGGGAACAGAGCCATATAGGATCTCGTAAGGTGACATGGAGAAGGGACCTGGGGTGTTCTGGGCTTTAAACAGGGCCAGGGGTAGGAGGGTCACCCAATTTTCGCCAGACTCAAGGGCCATTTTAGTCAAGGTGTCTTTTAGGGTCCGATTCATGCGTTCCACCTGACCAGAACTCTGGGGGTTATATTCGCAGTGGAACTTCCACTTAGTCCCCAAGGACTTTGCTAGGGACTGAGTGACCGTGGCTATGAATATGGGCCTGTTGTCTGACCCTAAGGAGATGGGGACCCCAAACCTGGGAATGATTTCTTCCAAGATCTTTTTTATAACTATTTGGGCGGTCTCAGTCTTGGTGTGGAAGGCCTCTGGCCAACCTAAAAAGGTTTCCACAAAAACCAGTAGGTACCAGTACCCATATTTCCCCAGTTTGACTTCTGTAAAATTGACCTCCCAGTGTTCACAGGGGAGAGTGCCATGGAGCCGAGTCCCAGGGTGGGCATCCCTTTTCGCAACTCTAGTTAATTGGCAAGTTTTACATTTTTGGACCAGTTTGTCCAGGAAACCACTGGAGCCGTGGAACCGAATTTGTCCCTTCCAGAGCAGTGTTCATAATTTGGTGGCTCCCATGTGTGTAAGATGGTGTAGATGGGTGGAAAGAAGCTGCCCCATAGCTTCTGGCAGAAGAAGGTTGCCATCCGGGTCCTTGTACAGTGTGCCAGACAACCGACCTGATTTTGCCTCGACCCAATCCAGGTCTGCTGAAGAGTACTGGGGTGGCTCCGATGGTGGGGCAGGAATGCAGGTGTCAGTACTACCGGGTCCAGATGGGTCCGTTGTGAGTGCAAGCTCATATAGTGGGGCTCGCAAAGCTGCCTCCCTGGCTGCCTCATTGGCCTGCCGGTTGCCTGTTGCTTCCAAAGTTGTTCCTGACTGGTGCTGTGGAGTGTGTACTACAGCAACTGCCTTGGGTTCCCAGACAGCCACAAGAAGCTCCTGGATATCTTGGAGATGGGACACCGGCTTACCCGCTGAGGTGACATATCCTTGTTCTCGATAATTTGGAGCGTGGACATTGTAATATTTAAAAGAGTGTCAACCATAAACTGTAAGAGTTAAAAGAGTTGAGGTTGTAAACTGTAGTGATTAAAATAGTGGAAGATATAAATTATAGTAGATATAAGAGTGGGTGAGTAAATTGTGACCTCAAGAAATATGTTTTCACTACAGTGTCTTGTTTTAAATCAAATATAAGGTGGTTGCCAGGGAAATATTCCCAATTATGAATATACCCAAGTCAACTGGGTTTTATAGAGAATTTAATTAATAATACAATGAGGAATTAAATAAAGAGAGAAAGAGTAAGAAAGGAATAAGTATGAAGGGCCTTAAGTCAACATGGCCTAGACCTGAGTCTTAAGAGAGAGATCAGTCAGTACTTAATCACTCACCACAAGATCTGTCCAAGCAAGAATATAGGCACCAGTTCAGCCAGCCATCCTTCTCCAGAGAGAGATCCTTCTGACTGTCCTCAAGAGCCTCTCCCAAGAGACTCTTTAGAGATTGTATCTTCCAGAGCCTCCTCCTTAGAGCACTCTCCTTCTAACAGCCTCCTTAGAGACTGTTTTCAAGAGACTGTGTTTTCTTCAACAGACTGTCCTTTTCTTATATAGGGGGTTTTCTCCTATGTCACCTCCCCTCAGTTCTTCCATCTACCAATCACAGTAGATGTTTTCCAAAGGACAGCCCATTCTGAATTCACACCTGAGTAGACTAATCCTTTTAGTAATCCACACCTGAGTAGGCTAGAATCTCTGAGTAAGTTTCTCACCTCTTTGTCCCATGTAAGTTTACAAGTTGCCTGACCTTTTATAGGTACTTAGCACCCCTTTGTATTAATACTAAAAATAGGCATGGCTTAAGTATGGGTTTAAGTACTTTTCATTGTTCAGCAAAGAGTTTTTTCCCCTAAAGCAGGCTTAAGTATGGGTGGAATAGAGGTCTTCACATCTTTGATCTAAGTAGAGTTCTCACTGTCCAAATGGAGAATGGTCCCAATAGGGAATTGCCCCAATGAAGAATTCCCCAATGGGGAATTTTTTTAACATTCACAAGTCTGAGAAATTTCAGATTCACAACATGCAGGGTGGCAAAAGCGTATTGGCTGTCGGTGTAGATAGTCAGTCGTTTTCCTTTTGTGAGGCGTAGGGCCATAGTCAGAGCAACCAGCTCAGCCTGTTGGGTGGAGGTCCCTGTGGGAAGTGAGGCATACCACAATGTCTTGCCAGTATCATTCACGACCGCTGCTCCAGCCCGTTGTCCAGTTGGAGTCACAAAGCTGCTGCCATCAGTAACGAGGATGAAGTCTGAATTTGGCAGGGGTGTGTCCTTCAGGTCTGGTCGAGCAGATATGGATTCCACAAGTACCTCTTGGCAGGAGTGCACTGGTCCTGTTCCTGATTCCACTGGCAGGAGAGTGGCAGGATTCAGTGTGGCCACAACTCAAAAGGAGAGGCAGCCTTCATCCAACAGGAGAGACTGTAGTGCATCAAGCTTGCTTGGGAGATCCAGCGGGCTAAGGGCTGTCGGAGGAAGCTTCCCATGGTGTGTGACATAGCGATCACCAAAGGTTTGCCATGGGTGAGTTTGTCAGCATCCTTAACTAAGAGGGATACTCCTGCTATAATCCAGAGGCAGACTGGCCACCCTTTGGCCACAGGGTTGAGGCGCTTGGACAGGTACGCCACTGGCCTGTCCCAAGGTCCCAATTTCTGGGTTAAGACCCCTTTGGCCACCCCCTCATTTCAGCCACAAAAAGTTGGAATGATTTATCAGGATTGGGAAGGGCCAAGCCCGGAGCCTCAAGCATTGTGGTGCGGAGGCGTTGGAAAGCCTTATCCATGTCAGTGGTCCACATCCAAGAAGACCTTCTTGGGTGGCCTTGTACAGGGGTTTGGCTATTGAGGCAAAACTCGGAATCCATAACCTGCAGTGCCCCACTGAGCCCAGGAACTCCCATACTTGTTGGGGGTTTGACTGAGTGGGGATGGAGAGGATGGTTTGAGTCATTTCTGGGGTGAGCCATTGTAGGCCATCCCGCAGTCGGTATACCCAGAAAGGAAACCTCTGCTTGGGCTATGTGGGCCTTTTTGGCACTAACTTTGTAGCCTGCCAGGTCAAGGCAGTGGAGTAGGCTGCTTGTTGCCGCTTTTCAAGAGTCCTCTGTCGGGGCAGCGATCAGGAGATCATCAACGTATTGTAAGAGGGTGACCCCGGGGTTCTGCTCGGGAATGGCCTCAGGTCTTTAGCCAGGGCCTAACTGAAGAGAGAAGGGCTGAGTTTGAGATGCTGGGGAAGTCGAGTCCATGTGAGTTGGAAGGTGGACTGGACATCTGGCGAAAACCACTGGAGAAATAGGGGCTTAGTTGATGGCTAAACCCACCCCCGAATGTTCTGACCAAACAGTGGAGAATTTCTGCATCCAAGGGAGGACATGTGGAGGGATGCCCCTGGATGGTTGGGAGGAAAGTCTATGTTCATCCTGGAGGGAGAGGGTCAGGGCGTGCAGCGGGGCCCAGAAGTCATCAGTGACCTTCACCCATCCTGCAGTGAACTGAATGTGGGCCCCAATTTTGTGCAATAAGTCCCTACCTAGAAAGGCTGTCTGGGATGACTAGGAAGGAGTGGGTGACTTGCCGCATCCCCAGATTGACAGTGTGGGAACTGGTCCACAGATACTGATTGGTTCCTGCCACCCCCTGGACCCAGGACTTTTTAGAAGATAGTTTTCCAAGGGGGACAGTCAGGACAGAATGCTCCATTCCCGTGTCTACCAACATGGGAAGGGGCTTCCCCTCAATATTTGCTGTTACCCAGGACTCAGGGAGGGGGCCTGAGACCCGTCCCCATCAGTCTTCATCTGCCAAGGCAAGTGCTGGGAAGGGGCGGGCACCCCATGGGGGTCAGTGGTCCTCCTCAACCTTCTCCCCCTCTGTTGCTGTCAGGGGCATTGCCGCTGCCAGTGGTCTGGGTCTCCACAGAGAAAACACCCTCCCAGGGCCTTAGGCTACTCTTGAGGGGCTGGGCCAGGTTGGCCTAGGGTTGCCGCTAAAATGCAGGTCTGGCATTTCACAAGTTGCTTTCTGGACTTGTCCTCCCTATTTTGGAGGACTTCCCATCTCTTCTTCTCCCTCTCGTCTTCCTTTTTCAATTGAGCTTGGCGCTCAAGGTCCTCTCGTCTAAACCTTTCCACCCTCTCCTCCGGGGTTTCTCTGGTGTTGAAAACCTTGTTAGCTATCTTAAGGAGGTCAGAGAGGGGCTGATTGACAAAGTCTTCTAGTTTCTGAAGCTTCCTCCGAATGTCAGGGGCTGACTGATTAAAGATTGCCAGAAGGACCTCGGAATGACTGGTAGGTGCCATAGGGTCTAAGGGAGAATAGATCCTAAAGGCCTCCTAGAGGCACTCTAAAAATGCTGCTGGGGTCTCTTCGGGGCCTTGGCATATAGCCTCAATTTTAGCCAAATTAGTGGGCTTTCAGGCCACAGCCTGGAGCCCGGCCAAGAGAGTCTGGCGATAAGTTCGGAGATGCCCCCTACCTTCATCAGTAGAAAAATCCCAGTCTGGGCAGTTGGCCTGAAAGACAACAGCTTTGGATCTGCAGTAGGACTACCATCATTGCCGAGAACCAGCTTGCGTCCCTCCACATAGATGCGGTCCCTCTCCTCCAAGGTAAAAATAATACAGAGGAGTTTCTGGCAATCATCCCAAGTTGGGCTGTGAGTCAAGAAAACAGACTCTACCAGGTTTATCAATTTTTGGGGTTGTTCAGAAAATGGTGGGTTTTGATACTTCCAGTTATGGAGGTCACTTGAAGTAAAGGGCCAGTATTGATGGACCAAAGGGCCACCTGGGACCATGGGGCCCACTGTGCATGCTGGGAGACCATTGAGGTGGAGAAGGGGGCCTCAAGTACTTGGTGGTCATGTTGGTTGAGGCCTTGGGTGTGGTGGGCAGGGGGTGAAGGAAAGAGGGGGGCCGTGGGTGCCACTGTGGCTTCTTTATCCTCGTTTTGAGGGGGCAGTGGAAGTGGGAACCCTGGTGCATAAGGAGGAGGGGGAATGGGAGGGTCCAGGGGAGGCTCATCTGGAGTTGGCAAGACCTGAGGTGAGCCCTGGTTTTTGTTGGGTTCAGGACTAATATCAGGACGTGGTGTCCAATGAACCTGTGAGACAAAGGCTTGGGTAGATGGGGGTGGACTATTACCCACATTGGATGCTTCCACAATCAGCCAGAGCCAGGAGGAGGGGTCCAAAACAAGGTCTTGCCATGTTAAAATGTAAGGTATTTGATCAGGGTGCCCTTCTGGCCTGGGAAGTAAGACACAGGCCCGGATAGTGGAGATGATGGGCTTTTCCCATGTCCCTCCCCAGGGCTACCCACTCCCAAAGGTTGGCCATTCTGAATTACAAAGGGTTTGTAGTTTCCTTTTTTTAACTGAGACTCCCAGATCCTCTCGCCCGAGTTTTAAAGTCGGGGTATTGGCTCAGGATAAGGTCTAGGGGGGTAGCTTGATTCTGACCCATCTTCGTACCTTTGCTCATGAGAATGGTGGACAACCCAAAAACAATCACACAGATAACAGACAGACAAAAAGACAGACAAAAAATCCTTTTAGTTGATCCAAACAATGTTTGGAGCGGGGTGGGAATTTGCTCAAGGCTCCTCCCTGCCTGTCCTGGCGCCTTACCAAAAAGGCCCAGTGTCCTTGTGCTTGTGGGGCCTCGGGTGCATCCACCCTGAGACCCCTACCTGGGGACTAGACTACCCCACCAAGGACTTGAACCCCGGCCTCTCCGGAGGCAGGGAAGGACTCCAACCTCCCCAAGTTTTACCTCTTGGCTTCTCAGCTCTTTGTGAAACCCCTTCCCTCCCTTTAGCCAAGTCGCTTCCCACTTTTCTCGACCTGCTCCCTCTTGGGAGGTAGAAACTGCGATACCAACTGGTCATCACTCAGAAATGGGTGAGGAGGTGAGCTGTCACCTCTACCTGGTCAGGCAGAGTGACCCATTGGTTTAACATAGGACGGCCCCCTACAACCTGGGGGACACAGTAAATATTCTTCCACTAAGTCATATGCCAATCCAGTGCCCACGTCCCCCATTACACAATCACTCTCACACTCACTAACACAGTCACTCATCAATCAATCAATTCACCTTAAGGATTTCAGCACAAGAGCTGGGAGAGCCTTCCCTTTGTCCTGGTGTTTCCTAGAGGGGTCCTACTACCATCCCGGTGAGCTCCCGTATGTTCGGGTCCGAGTGGAAGTACCCCACAAAGGAACACGCAGAGACAATGCAACAGGCAGCAGGGAGAGTTTTATTTACTAGCGCTAGGACAGTTCCCCAAAAGAACCGTGCCGGGGCAAACCCAAGAGTGCATATTTCTAGAGAGCAGCTTAAAAGGGGGGATAAGCAAGATATCTGTCCCAACACTGTGCAGTTTCCTTTCAGGAACTGTACTGACTGTGGCCTTGCAGTTCTTCCAGGATGTCTATCTACTATGGCCTTGCAGTTTCTTGGAACTTGTTCATTTGGACATAGTGCAACCCCACTTCCCTTCAATAGAAAAGCTAGAGAAGTCCAAAGCTGGTGGAATCAGGTGAGAAATAAGGAAATGGCAGTGCTCAGCCCTTTCTTACATTTAAGTTTTGGAGGTTTTTCATGACTCTATCCTCCATTCAGAGAAGCAGAGCATAATGACGAGGTGTGAGTACCAAGTCTGATTTTACCTTGCAGGATGGTGTTCCTATGGCATAGTGGAGAAGTCCAAATATAATACATCTAGGCAGAAATGAAAATCATAGAATATTAAAGCTTGAATGAACCTTAGAGGTCATCCAGTCTAACTCATCTCATCTTACAGAGATGTTCCACAGTTGGACTCTTATTTCCAAGAAGACTGGGGGACCATGTTTCATTGACACTTTGTATCTACCTCCAGTGCCTAGCTTCATTCTTGCTGTACATAATGGTTATTTAATAAATGTTATTTACATCATGCTTATCTTTTCATAGAATCATGAATTTTAAAATAGAAGGGATTGTAGAAGCTATCCTGTATGTTTTAAAGAAGAGGAAACTGGATTCTGGTGCGATATTCTATAGTATTTTAACCTCTGTACTATATTTCCTCTCAAACTTCAATTTCATTTTGCTTTTATCTGTCTTATTAAGCTATTTTTCAGGTGTTAATAAGATCAAAGGATCCTAGACTTGGATATGGAAATGATCTTAGACATTATGAAATGCAACTCTTTCATTTTAAAGATGAGAAAATTGAGATCAAGAAGGGTTAAATGATTTACCTAGGGTCAAATAGTTAGTGTCTGACTGGGTTTTGAACTCAGGTCTTCCTAACTCCAAGATGCATCATTGATTTAGTCATTCAATTGGTGGAAGGCACTATGCACAGCTAGCTCACTAAATCAATGTTAACTCATTTAAATGTTCCCTTTCCCTCCCTACCTCTGAGTTTAAAGTCTACTCTATCTCTCATTCATTCATTTCTTAAAAAGATGAATCAAATAAAAAAATCAATGACAAGAATATGCTGTCAAAATTCTTTCTTGTCTTAGGAAAGAAAGAGGTCCTAAGGTTATTTTATTATACCTAAGCTTCTAAGGAATATTCTAAATGAAAGAATATGACTCTCAGTTCCATTTAAAAACGTGTTTCTTCTTTAAAGGCAAATGTACTAACATCCTGAGCCACTTCAGAAATATAGTAAATACTATTTAATCCAAAGTTGAAAATCAATGACTTCTGTATCACAGAATGAGTCGAATCCTTTGTGGTAAAATATATTTTACCACAAGGATTTATCTATCTATCTATCTATCTATCTATCTATCTATCTATCTATCTATCTATCTATCTATCTATTGAAATACCTATGAGTTCTAATCATGTCCTCCATTAGGAAAAGTTCTTAGAGGAAAGCATTTCCACCTTGCCCTACAGTTTTTTGACTTGCCATCAATCTGAAGAGGTTGTATTTCAAGAATGTCTCAATAACTTGGCTAAAAAGATAGGCAGTCAGGTAGCACAGTGGATAGAGTGCCAGATCTAGATTTGGGAAGACTGGGGTTCAAGTATGACTTCACACACTTCCCAGCTGTGTGACCCTGGGCAAGTCACTTAACCATGATTGCCTAGCTCTCTTCTGTACTAGAATTGACACTAAGACAGAAAGTAAGGATTTAAAAAAATAATTCTATAAAAAGAGACTTGGAAAATTAGTATTTTAGAAAATCCTTCTCTTCCCAGATAACCTAATGCTCTTGTCTGCATTGGCATTTAACTTTCTTGAGGGAAATTGCCTTTTTCTGTATTCCATGTTGTGAGATATATATATATATATATATATATATATATATATATATATATATATATATATATATATATGTCCTGGACCTCCAAACCAGAGAGAGAGAGAGAGAGAGAGAGAGAGAGAGAGAGAGAGAGAGAGAGAGAGAGAGAGAGAGAGAGAGAGAGAGAGAGAGAGAGAGATAGAGAGAGAGAGAGAGAGAGAGAGAGAGAGAGAGAGAGATTGCTAGTTGATAAGATCACTATCCTTTTAAGCCTAAACATCATCCCCATTATTTCAGGGGCTACTAAAGCAGTATTTTTTCCTGGGATATTGCTATATATAAAATGTTCTTCCATAGCAAGGAGTTCTTACTCTTCACTTAGTGAGAATCTGAAACTTCAAAAACAGCACAAAAGCATAATATAGAAGAAAAGACTGAAATTCGGAGAGTTCTGAGTTTGAACACCTCTTATAAACCCTGTAAGCTAAAAGGGTATGAACTAATCAATCCTTTTTTGATTTTCATTTACTCTCTCTTTTCTTCAGTCTCCTCATCTATAAAATGCCAATAATGCCTAGAGCACTTACCTCTTGGAGCTGTAGTAAGGATTAAATTAAATAATGTACATAATGTACTTTATGAACTTTAAAGATTTTTGATATGGCAATTATTATTGTGCTGCAAAATTCAAAAATCATTTATTCATTAATTTATTAAAAACCTTTACTTTCTGTTTTAGAATTGATACTAAGTATTAGTTCAAAGTCAGATGACTGTAAAGGCTGGGCAGGTGCGCACATGTGATTGGCCAAGGGTCACACATCTAGGAACAATAAATATTTAAAAGTACCTAATAAGATCAAAATGAGTTTGAGAGTTGCTTAATGCACTATGGGGTTAAATGACTTGTTTAGAGTCACACCACCAGAATGTGTTGGAGAGGGGATTTGAGCCCAGATCTTCCTGGCTCTGAGGCCATTTCTTTATCCATTATATTCTGGTGCCTTAAAAGTATAGGGAATACCAAGTTAAAAATGAAACAGTGTCTCCCTTCGAGGAAGTTGCATTCAGATTCCACAAGATCCATAGAAATAAAAAGAATAATTTCTTTACATAATAGAGATGAGAGGAGGAAAACTATAATACCTAGGAAGCAAGAAAACTGGGGTTCAAGTCAATCTCTTGATGCTGAAAAGTCTGAGCCTCAATTTTATCCTCTGCAAAATGAAGATTATAATACTTACACTATATAACTCACAGAGTCATAGTGAGGAAAGTAAATTGTAGATTTTACCAGATGTGCAAACATGTTAGAAAAGCAAATAGTTAAAAATATTTTAAAAAATAACTTTCTTCTATAAAAGATTTAAAAAATGGAACATATTCTACATGGTCTAGAATGGTTTAAATGTGGTTCTGCCTTTGGACAGGGAGTTGTACTAAATAATGAAATCTCTTTTCATTCTGTTTTGGTCCTGGGTTGTTCAGTTTGTCTTTATGCTGTGAGCTCAGAAAAGCACAAAAGGGAAAAAAAAGCAAAAAAAGCACAAAAGTAAATAAAAATACATATGGAGCCATCTTTGGCCTGCTGTCCTAGGCAGGATCTTCACAAGTCAAAGGAAGAAAAGAGGCTACACTACTCACACCACTAAAATGAAAAGACTGTTTTCAATGCTATCTGTGTATCTCCTCAATATCAGCTATTGGCAGTTGTATAAAATGCTAATTTCTCTTTCTCCAAGGCCTTGCTTGTCAGAACATGCTCATCATTCCTTGGCACCTTGTAGTTGTTACCACAGAAACCCAGGGTTTTGAGTCAGAGCTCTAGTTTTGTTGCCCAAGGACAGTTAATTTTTTAGAGGATTGATTTTAAAAATCCAGTTGAGGACCAATAAAGCAGAGGCTGCTTGCTTGCTTTGTTCTTGGGTCAAAGGGAATAGCTAGGTCAGGGGCTAATGGCCAATCTGTTTGGTGAGACATATTTCAGAGGATATTTTTGATTCTCTTGGATGATATATGAGAGAGTGATTCTCCATCAGAGAGAATGAACTATGATGCCTTCCTTGGGAAAGAACAGTAGAGACCCTTGGTAGAAAAGCTCTTCTGTAACCTTGGTTGTGCCTTCATTTTTCCCCCTCCATGAATGATGTCCCATTTCTAATTATTTTCTTTAATACATTGTAATTTCAACAAAGGGCTGCTATGTGGTGAAGTGAATAGAGTGCTGAGCCTGGAGACAGGAAGCTTCATCTTCTTGAGTTCAAATACGGCCCCAGCAAGATTGGGACATTAATGCATTGCTGGTAGAGTTGTGAATTGATCTAACCCTTCTGGAAGGCAATTTGGGATTATGCCCTTCAATTGGGGAATGGCTGAACAAATTGTGGTATCTTATGATGATGGAATACTATTGTGCTAAAAGGAATAATAAAGTGGAGGAATTGCATGGGGACTGGAATGACCTCCAGGAACTGATGCCGAGTGAGAGAAGCAGAACCAGGAGAACATTGTACACAGAGACTGATATACACTGGCACAATTGATTGTAATGGACTTCTCTACTATCAGCAATGCGACGATCCAGGACAATTCTGAGGGACTTATGAGAAAGAACACTATCCACATTCAGAGGAAAATCTGTGGGAGTAGAAACACAGAAGAAAAACAACTGCTTGATCATATGTGTCAATGGGAATATGATAAGGGTTATAAACCCTAAATGATCACCCTAGTGCAAACATCAACAATATGGAAATAGGTCTTGATCAATGACACATGTAAAACCCAGTGGAATTGCTCATTGGCTATGGGAGGGAGATGGGAGGAGGAGAGGAAAAGGACATGAATCTTGTAACTATGGAAAAATATTATAATTAATTAAATAACATTTTCCAAATTAAAAAAAAAACACAACAAATATGGCCTCAGGCATTACCAGCTGTCTGACCTTGGGCAAGTCACTGAACTCTGTTTGCATCAATTTCTTCATCTGTAAAATGAACTGGAGAAAGAATTGCAAACCACTCCAGTATCTTTGCCAAGAAAACCCCAAATGAGGTTGTGAAAATTTGGACACAACTGATACAATTGAACAATAAAAGTCATCCCTTTCTGTTTTGCCCTCTGTGGCCCAGGACATTTTCATCTGACCTGCAGTTGTACCTACAGATTCCTAGGTCTCCTTAGTCAAACTGCTGCCATACTGCCCATGGACCATATGGCCTTTCAATTTCCTTAACTCTGAAAGGATTAATAATGGCATCTTTGATACAAGGTTGTAATGAAGAAGATATGAGTTAACTTTTATAAAGTGCTTAGTATAGTGCCTAGCACAATACAATCACCAAAGAAATGCTTGTTTCCTTTCCTTCCCATCTTTCACGAAGCTGACCTCTTCCATTTGTATTATTTTTTATTAGAATGAGAGCACCTCAAAAGCAAAATCAGTTTCATTTTTCTATTTTTATACCTAGTACTTTGTACAATGTTTGACAGAAAATAATTGCTTGATACATCTTTTTCCATTCCATTCCTGACATATGAAGATAGCTTGATAGAACCAGAGGTGTTTACTTATGAGGGAGAGACATGGAGAAGGAATGAATCAATGAATGGGAAAAGATAGTAAGCATTGCACTAGGTGCTAAGTACAGGCAAAAAGTGAGATGGTCCAAGTACTCAAGGAACTTATATTCTAAAAGAAAGATTTTCTACAAGTAGGAAAATCATAATTAGGGAATGAAGTTTTCATTTGTGGGAATTTTAAAGTCTATGAGTCTAACCATGAGTAATTGATTGCTAAACTCTTGACAATGTTCCAAAAATGAGAGAAGGAGATGGAGGGAAAGAGATTGTGTGTACTAGAGATGGTAAAATGATGGGTAGAGCTAGGCAGGTCCTGGTTTCCTGGTGGATGGTTTGAAGGGATGTGAAGTATGATTGAGGGATTGTTAGAAATACTTGGTTAGTTGAGTTTTTCCTTCACTCACCCTCAAATAAGGCTAGCTTACCTTCTGAGCAGAGTTTGAAAATTGAGTGGATTAGTTCTTCCAAGGTGTGGCAGCCTGGTTCCCAAGGATTTTTTAATGGCTCCAAGTGAGAGGAGGGTGGCAGGGCAAATAGAAAGATACTAGAGCAGAGTTGGTCCTAGTTTCCTGATGGAGACCATATAGAATATGCATATACAATTCAGACAATACTATTAAAGAAATCTATAGCACCTTTAGAAATTATTATAGTACTTTGAATTAAATGGTAAAATAAACTGCATTATGTGGAAAGGAAAACTGAAACAAGTTTTGGACTTTCTGCCATTTAGGTGGAACAAACAGCAGTTGCAATGTTAGAGAGAAGATATTGATAAGAATGATAGGTGCTGGGGGCAGCTGGGTAGCTCAGTGGATTGAGAGCCAGGATTAGAGACGGGAGGTCCTAGCTTCAAATCTGGCCTCAGACACTTCCCAGCTGTGTGACCCTGGGCAAGTCACTTGACCCCCATTGCCTAGCCCTTACCACTCTTCTGCCTTGGAGCCAATACACAGTATTGACTCCAAGATGGAAGGTAAGGGTTAAAAAAAAAAAGAATGATAGTTGCTGGGGGAAGTGGGGGGGTAGAGGGAAGGAGAACTTGGAGAGTGACAGTTGCTCTCCAGGACTCAGGCTATCTTTCCTGGCCCTCAGACTGGAAGGCACACTCTCTCCTTGTCTTGGGATAGAAGTTTCTCAGTTCCTGATTTTCCCAACTGTGTGCTCTACCTGGATTCCTGTGATCATGTCATTGAATAGAAGAATTTAAGGGGAGCAGTTTGAACTGTAAGGCTGGTCTTTAGGGGCATCAACCTGAAGAGACAGGTCCAACCACCTTTAAGGTTATGACCTTTTCTTCCTCTTACTGTCTACTGCTAAAGACTTTGAATTTAAGAAAGCATAGACTAGCTTAGACAGGAATAAAAGAAACCCTCCACCAGCTTGCAAGACCTGGCTTTAGCTCAAAAGCTGAGAGAGACTCAAACCCAATCTAGGGAAATCCTGATTCCATCTTCCCTGATATCTTCCCAATCCAAATTTGCTATTAAATTCATCTTTATTTAAATAACTACAGTCAGATAAGAGGATTATCATTTAGGGGAACATAGAGGGAGCAGAACCCAAGGACAGATATTTAACCATAAAGGGTTGTTATTAGACCCCTGCTGGGCAACATTGGTCTGGGGGGAGGCTTGTCCCTCAGGGGGTTTGATGCTTACCTGCCTTGGGGTATCTTCAACATCAATCAATAGAGAAGACATCCCTCAGGATATCAAAGGTGGCCCATTTCTAAGACAGCCTCTCAGGAGGGGGATATCTCCCTCCTTTTACCTCACCAGCAGCCATATTCCCTCTCTCCCTTCAACCCCCAAATTCCCTGTTACCTTCCTTATCCCCAGTACCCCCTTCAATCCTCTACAATTCCCTTTTACTATTACAATTATATAGCTACAAGAACTGAAAGAAAAAAACCCAAAAAAGAATATTTAAATCCTTAACTATACCAAAAGTTGTAGGAAGTGGTAGACATGGAAATTGTCTTTAAGAAATTCATCCCAGAGAATAGAAGGGGGATGTTATATGCAGTTCAAAAGATATTCTACAAGTAGGAAAATTATAATTAGGGGAAGAAGTTTTCACTTGTGGAAGGGATTACTTTCACCCCACTTATAGCATGGTTAGAACAGGTCTTGTGATGTCTTTAGAAACTTACTACTCCTAAGGCTTTTATGTGATCAGGCTTTAATCAATTTAATCCCAACATTCTTCTCAGGCATTCCTCCAATTTGCCACATAATCACATCTAGAACCTTTGATCTCAACAAACATCAATTACTACTTCCAATTGCTTGACTCTCTGATTCCCTGTTGCAATTTAAAGTGGCTCCTTCTGCCTCACTTTGGGTACCTGGACACTCTTCCATGTTGTGTGGTGACCCCAAACTGTAGTTCTGCCATCTTGATTAAATACCTTTTTTAGAACTATTGTAGTCTTATTTTTAGGTTGACAGGTTGACCCATTGGTAGAAATTACAGGTATGTAGATTTTAGTTCAATATAAGGCAAGACTTCCTAGAAATTAAAGCTACCACTAAGTGGTATTTGATGCTTCACGAAATAATGATTTTTTTTTTTGTTTCAAGAGATGGTTCATACATAGATAACTAGTGATAAAGGATGTTGCAGAGAAGATTCCCATTACAAGATTTAAGGGAGTTGAACTAAACTGACTTAAAAAGTCCCTCTCAATGCTAAAGTTTTATGATTTTAACTGTCAATAGTATACATAGCACTGTCCAAGTTGCTTCCAATATTATCCAAAGTGCTAGGGTGATACAATAATAGTATTAAAATAAATATTGATCCCAAGGAGTTTATAGATTATTTTGGGGACAGCATCAACATACATAAAACAGTAAAAACCCAATATACTTTCAAGGACAGTAAATTAAAGGAAAGATCTTCAGGGCTCAGGGGAACCAGAAATGACTTCTTCGAGGAGGTAAGAATTAAGTCAAGTCACAAAGGACTTGAATTTAAAAAGGTAGAAAGACAGATGGTTAGATATAAGGAATTTCAATCTTGGGGCATAGCATAAAAAAGACACAAGTAGAAAGAGAATAATAGTATGAGCTGGGGATAGTGAAGGAGACTGATTTGAGAGGTGTAGGAGGTTCATAGAACCAGAAAATAATTAGTAGTAGGTAACTGGACTTGAACCTGGGATCTCTAATCCTAGAGTCAAATCAGTAACTTTATATCATTCAGATTTATTTTTTAAAGTACAGACTAAAGTACACACCATTCTCCACCTTATTTCCTCCATGAATTTGTCTCTAGTATAAGCAATATATATCTTCTTTCACAACATGATGAACAAGGAAATATGTATTATATGGTAATATATATGTATACAATTTATATTATATTACCTGTTCTTGGGGAGAGGAGAGGGTTGAGAATGAGGGGAAAAAAGTATGAGACATATTTTTGGACATCACTGAGGTAAGAATTTTTTCTCTTGTATAAGCATATTTATTATATATTATATGTATTTTATTATTGTTGTTATATATTATGTTATATATGTAAATAAATGGTAAAAAAAGTGCATGCATGGCAGTTAGTGTATAATTGGAAATCTGTTACCCTAAAAAATTGCATTTTCAGGAACCCACTGATTTCTTATCATTATGTGGAGACATAGATAGAGAGATATATTGATGGGGTTCCTGGTCTCATGCTCTCTTTGCTTCTTGGGTTGTGACCTTGGTAGTAAGCAAGTTTTTTGAACAGGTTGATTAGCCATGAACATGTGGTTTTTATTTTGTTACCTTTGTTACCTTTGTTACTTCTAGTGATCATTAATAAATCTTAAAAACATAATATTTTGAATTATTGTCCATTAATTTTAATTTTTACACTATGTTGCACAATGGTTAGAGTACCAGGATTGGAGTCAGGAGGACCTGTATTCAAATCTGGTCTTAGACCCTTCCTAACTATGTCACCATGGACAAGGCACAATTTCAATTGCCTAGCCCTTGCTATTCTTCTGTCTTAGCATTGATTCTAAGACAAAAGGTAAGGGTTTAAAATTTTTTTTAAGTACATTTAATAAATACTTGGCAGTCCCTAGGACAAATGTCTTAGAGTCCTTTGGGTATACCAATAAGATCTGTGGCTGGAAGGGACTTTAGAGATCCTCCAGGTCAGTGATGGTGAACCTTTTATAACCTTTTAGAGACCACAGGCTGTGTTACAGTTAAAATGGTGTTTTGGTGCATACTGTTACAGATAAAAGAGTGGTTGCCTTAAATTGAGACTGCAGAAATATGGTTTCAAATAAAAAAATATAGTGGTAGCCAGGGAAAATTTCCCAAATATAAATTATACCCAATTCAGCTGGGTTTTATAGAGATTTTAATTAATACAAATTAAGGAATTAGTGAAAGGGAGAGAGAAAGAGGAAATGATGAGAAAAAGGGCTAGACCAGCCTAGGCCAGTCTAGGCCAGCCTAGGCTGAAGCCCTAAGAGAGAGATCAGTCAGTCTTTAATCCACTCACCACAAGATTTGTCCGAAGCAAGATTCTAGTGTTCAGAGAGAGACCCACCAGTTCAGCTCCTCAGCTTCACTAAATTCAGCCACCAAGCCCTTACATTCAGCTTTGGCAAGCTTCTCCTCTTCCAAGAGAGGTCCTCAGAGAGAGTTTTTAGACAGAGAGCCCTTGTTCTCAGTTTCTGACCTCCTTTTAAAGAGAATTTTATGCTATGTCACCTCCCCTAAGTTCTCACATCTACCAATCATAGTAGATGTTTTCACAGGACTGACCATTCTTAATTCACACCAGAGTAGACTAAACTTTTGAATAATTCACACCTTAGTAGACTAAAACCGCACACCTCTTTTGTTAAGCTTGTCCCTTGCTAGTTTGCAAGTTGCCTGACCTTCATAGGTACTTAGCACCTTCCTAAAAATAGACTTAGCTTAAGGTTTTTGCTTCACTATAAGTATGAGTTAAGTACTTTTTCATTGTTCAGTAAAGAGTTTATAACTTTATCTTCCCCTAAAGTATGCTTAAATATGGATGGAGTAGAGTTCTCACATTCCTGACTAAGTCCCTTCATTGTTTAAAATGGGGAATGGTCTTAACCTAGTCTTCTGAAGTAGGGTCTGAGAATTTTTAAGATTCACAGCTGTTCCCCTGCCCCCAAGACTAAGTGACCCCCTCCCACTGCCTTACCCCAGATAGGGGAAGGAGAAAGGAAGGTTAGTGGTCTGAGCACTCTGATCAGAGGGGATAAGCATAGAGGGGAAGGGAGAGCAGTGGAGAGGGGGAAGGGAGCAGCTATGCTGGAGTCCCTCTGCCTCTCTGGTAACGAATTCTGCCAAGAACAGCACAGGAGTTCACAGAGATGTCTCTGTGTGCCATCTTTGGCATGTGTGCCATGGGTTTGCCACCATGGCTCTAGGTTATCCTCCTGTCTCCAACAGTTTTAAGATTTTCACCTTTATATTATGTCTTGGTTTCCTCTCATAGAATAAGAACATTTGGGATGGGGGTTATTTTTCTTTTGGCTTATATTTGAATTTCTAGCACAGGGCCTAGTGTAGAGTAAGTTCTCAGTAAATGTTTGTTGATTGACATTTTTAAAGATAAGAAAAAAAAGAGGTTCGGAGTGGGGAAATAATTGATTCAAAGAACCCAGATAATAAGTTGCAAAGCTAGAATATGAATCCAGGTCTTAGATTCCTATTCCAGTATTATTTCCATGACATATTGCCACTAAGTATAAATCCCATCCTCAATACTCATTGATTAGTCACCTACAAGTGGTTCCATTTCCATAAGATGCTGATGCTTATTTTGTTAAATGTTATATTAGGAGATAAGGGAGGATACAACAAAGTCCTGATTTTTAAGGACTAACAATATAGAACAGTTAAGACAATCCTGGCCAGTACATAGATAATTGCTCAGCTGAATGATGAAAAGAGAAAGGGAAGTGAATATAGAGGTGAAACTCAGACTAGGTCTTAAAAGATAAATAAAACTTTAATAATTTGAGTGGAGAGGAATAAAACATTCCAGGTTGGTTGATCAACAGGATTGAAATGGGGAAATAAAGAATTTACATCATTTAATTTAGAGCAGTGAAAAAAAACTGTCTTGGGGGCAGTCAAGTGGCTCAGTAGATAGAGAGCCAGACTTGAAGATGGGAAGTCCTAGATTCAAAGGTAGCTGCACATACTTCCTAGCTGTGTATCAAACCACTTCACCCTAATTGCCTAGCCTTTACTGCTTATCTGCCTTGGAACTGACACTAATTATCAATTTTTAAGACATAAGATAAAGTTTTAAAAAAGAAAAAAATTCTGATTATTCTGATTAGACTAGAGATTATGTGTTGTGTAATATCAGGGAATAAGATAAGATATGATAAAGTAAAGTCAGATGATAGAGAGGTTTAAAAGCATTTAGATTCAATGTGATAGGAAATATGACATTAAATCTTGAACAAAAATATGATGAATTATTATTTATGGAAGATGTTCTCTTGAGGGATAGACAGAATGGTTTAATATTGGGAGAACCTGGATTCAGGCAACTTACTTAAGAGAATAGAAATAATTTGAGGACTAGACTTGTGTTGTAAATGTGGGAATAATACAGCAGTGAAAGAGGTATTTTGAAAATAAGATTTGACTGATTATAGGGAAACAAAGGAAATGGCAAGAATCACAGATGACTCTAAGTTTTTGAGCATGAATGACAGGAATAATGAAGATTTCAATGGGATTAGAAAACAAAACATACCCAGAACGATTTTTTTAAAATTTCTGAACATTGAAGGTGTAGAGAGTAACTGGTTGGTAAGGAATTAGAAAAAGACAATATAAATTTAGTTTTGATCTGTTGATTTTGAGATGGTGGTGGGCAATTTAACCTAAAGATCATCACTAGGTCTGTGGATTTCCAGAGGATTTCATCATGGCAATGAAAGAATAGAATTAATCCATAAAATCAAGACTCCCCCTTCCTTACATATAGGTGAAAGGAGTCAAAAGTAGTCCATGGTGCCATAAACATCTGGAATGCTGAGGATAGAGTTTGCCCTTTTAAATGACTATCATGCAATTTTAGAAACTACTTAGCATCAGAATGTATTCTAATCTTCAGGTATGACTGATCAAAGTCTCAATTTTCCCTTGGGATTTGGGGTGGTATTTGCCAGAGAAGCCAGATTGGCTACACACCATGTTTCTATCTCCTATGGCTCAGCTAAGACCCTGGTATGTTTGCTCTGCAGGATGATCTTTTAGCCAGTGGTACTGCAATATCCTGTTGCCACCATGGAACTTGTATAGTCAATCTGTATTTAAATGGAACTTATGGTGAGTGCATACCATTGTACTAGGTTACCTCTCAGTGCCTACCACAGTGCTTTACACATAGTAGGCACTCAAAAAATAAATTCTTGAATTGGCATAACCAAAGGTAATTCTCATAGTCATTTCTCCATGTCCCATGAAAATAATTTGAAGGGTTTCTTTCCACTCCACCCCCTTTCATCTTTGCTCTTTGCAAATTAATCCAATTAGACATGCCCCAGTTTCACCTTGAAGATGGAGTTCTAAAAGAGCAGGAAAAGATGACTTTGGCAGGAGGGTCAGTGAATGTTTATTGGCAGAGTCCTCTGAGGAAAAGAGCCAAAGTGTTTTCTTCTGAGGATGAACTGTGAGCACAAAGTCTGTGAGTGCTGACAGGGTTAGAATGATTGGCAAGAAAGAAGAAGGTGAAGAGAGAGTTGGCCTTTCAAAACAGAAACCAGCAGGGCAATCAGCCAAAGCATTCTGACTACCAGCTGACTTTCTTGCCATTAATGAGGGAATACAAGCCAAATAAATCTTTTGATCAACATTCTGCCAGCCTCAGTTGACTGCTGCAGTGGAAGAAAATGGAAGTTTTGGAGAGATAAATAATTTTGAGGTATATGTATGGCAAGCCCTTTGTAATGATAGGATATACAATTCTTTTTGACCATTCTCCCTCCTTCCCCTGTCTGTTTTTCTCTTTTCATTTTTCAAAAGGAAATTGTCAAGGTCAAGAGACAACCAAAATATATTTTCTGCTTCAAAGAAAATTGCAGCAGACTTCCAATAAAGCCTGAACCCTAACCAGCTCGAGCAAAGTCACTCTGGGATATGCCACTATAGAATCAGCATTTCTGTCTTTAGATCACAGCATATCCACATTATAATTATTACTCATATAATCCAAATGGCAATTCCAAACATGCAATGTTTGCATCACAAGATTAGAGCAAATGGTACACTTAAGCATCCATGTCATACTTAACATCAACATATTTTAAAACATATTTTTAAGAGATTATGACAATGGATCTTTCCAGCTGTCCCGGGGTCCTTCATCATAAGTCCTTTGAAGGCAAGAGTCAACATAAGAAGTTACATGACTTCTTAATCTCTTCCCTTTCTTACTGATGACCTATGATTTTCTTTCTGGGGTCCACTGTTATGTTCTTCACTATTTGTCTTTCTTCAAGAAAGATCCAGCCAAAATATTTGATTGACTGCACTCATTCTTGGTAATGCTTAAGCAATTATTATTTTATCTTCATGATATTTAATTGTATTTATCATGTACAAATGTTGTACTTATTTTACTTCAATTGGGGTATTTAAGAAAGGATGAATTCATATATCTCTATCTATTATAAAATGATATTTCTGTCATCATGTTGATGATATTCTTCACTCATTTGCAGCCCTATTGAACTTTGAAAAGCTTATCATTTTAATAGCAGTATAAAATGTTGGTTTTCTGTAGAGGGTAACAGATGAGGAAATTTCAGTTCCTAAGAAGTATAGTCCTAGTAGGATAGCTCTTGACTACCAGGGGAATGTTCTTGTCTACAGATATGATTTTTTCCCTATGAGGTAAAATATCCTTTTGCCATCCCATCCAATATGACTTGTCAAAAAGTGTTTGTCTTATGAAAATGTGGGAAATCTGGTGCATTGTGGTATATTTCTATTATGATTTCTCTTGGTTTCTCATATACACTCATTGCCAGCAGTTTCTATCTTCACCAAGTATTGTCCACTTAGATCTCATCTATTTTCTGGTGAGATTCTGATTTTAGGCAAAATCATGTCTATCATATAAAACACATGTTTGTCTATCCAGTGATCCTGGTGCTTATGTGGAGGCAGCTAAGTGGTTCAAGGATAGAATGCTGGTCCTGGAATCAGGAAGATATGAATTCAATTCTGGCCTCAGATGCTTCCTAGCTGTGTGAACCTGCATAAGTTGCTTAACCTCTGATTGTCTGACAAAAGCATACACCACATTAACTGAAGGAGGAAATAATGAACCATTCTGATATCCTTGCCAAGAAAACCCTGTGGATATCTATGTTCTATGGAGTCATGATGAGTCAGACACAAATGAATGACTGAACAACACGATGCTTATAATTTCTTCCCATTTAACTTCAGTTTCTTCTCTAAAATTATATAATCTACTTGCATGTCCTTAATGGTGCCCATTTGGAAAATGTTGGCTTAGTCAAAGAACTCAAAAGTATTCTTTAGGGCTGTGAGGATGTCAGTGATACTAACAAACAAAAAGTTTTTTTTTTTTTCAAATTTGGACAGACTTTATTTTATTTTATTTTTTATTTTTATTTGGTCATTTCCAAACATTATTCATTGGAAACAAAGATCATTTTCGTTTCTTCCGTCCCCCCCTCCCACCACATCTCCCATAGCCCACACGCAATTCCACTCGGTATCACATGTGTTCTTGATTCAAACCCATTTCCATGTTGTTGGTATTTGCATTAGAGTGTTCATTTAGAGTCTCTCCTCAGTCATATCCCCTCCACCACTGTAGTCAAGCAGTTGCTTTTCATCGGTGTTTTTACTCCCACAGTTTATCTTCTGCTTGTGGATAGTGTTTTTTAGATCCCTGCAGATTGTTCAGGGACATTGCATTGCCAATAATGGAGAAGTCCATTACGTTCTATTGTACCACAATGTTTCAGTCTCTGTGTACAATGTTTTCCTGGTTCTGCTCCTTTCGCTCTGCATCACTTCCTGGAGGTTGTTCCAGTCTCCATGGAATTCCTCCACTTTATTATTCCTTTTAGCACAATAGTATTCCATCACCAACATATACCACGATTTGTTCAGCCATTCCCCAATTGAAGGGCATCCCCTCATTTCCCATTTTTTGGCCACCACAAAGAGTGCAGCTATGAATATTCTTGTACAAGTCTTTTTCCTTATTATCTCTTTGGGGTACAAGCCCAGTACTGCTATGGCTGGATCAAAGGGCAGACATTCTTTTATCACCCTTTGGGCATAGTTCCAAATTGCCCTCCAGAATGGTTGGATTAATTCACAACTCCACCAGCAATGAATTAGTGTCCCTACTTTGCCACATCCCCTCCAGCATTCATTACTTTCCATAGCTGTTATGTTAGCCAATCTGCTAGGTGTGAGGTGATACCTCAGGGTTGTTTTGATTTGCATCTCTCTGATTATAGGAGATGTAGAACACTTTTTCATGTGCTTATTAATAGTTTTGGTTTCTTTATCTGAAAACTGCCTATCCATGTCCCTTGCCCATTTATCAATTGGAGAATGGCTTGATTTTTTGTACAATTGATTTAGCTCTTTGTAAATTTGAGTAATTAAACCTTTGTCAGAGGTTTTTATGATGATTGTTGCCCAATTTGTTGCTACCGTTCTGATTTTAGTTACATTGGTTTTGTTTGTACAAAAACTTTTTAATTTGATGTAGTCAAAATTATTTATTTTACATTTTGTGACTCTTTCTAAGTCTTGCTTGGTTTTAAAATCTTTCCCTTCCCATAGGTCTGACATGTATACTATTCTGTGTTCACCTAATTTACTTATAGTTTCCTTCTTTATGTTCAAGTCACTCACCCATTCTGAATTTATCTTGGTGTGGGGTGTGAGGTGTTGATCCAAACCTAATCTCTCCCACACTGTCTTCCAATTTTCCCAGCAGTTTTTATCAAATAATGGATTTTTGTCCCCAAAGCTGGGGTCTTTGGGTTTGTCATAAACTATCTTGCTGAGATCATTTACACCAAGTCTATTCCACCGATCCTTCTTTCTGTCTCTTAGCCAGTACCCAATTGTTTTGATAACCACTGATTTATAGTATAGTTTGAGATCTGGGACTGCAAGTCCTCCTTCCTTTGCATTTTTTCATGATTTCCCTGTATATCCTTGATCTTTTGTTCTTCCAAATGAACTTAGTTATGGTTTTTTCTAATTCAGTAAAGAAGTTTTTTGGTAGTTTAATGGGTATGGCACTAAATAAGTAAATTAATTTGGGTAGGATTGTCATTTTTATTATGTTAGCTCGTCCCACCCATGAGCAATCAATGTTTTTCCAATTGTTTAGATCTAGTTTTAGCTGTGTGAAAAGTGTTTTGTAGTTGTGTTCATATAGTTCCTGTGTTTGTCTCGGCAGATAGATTCCTAAGTATTTTATATTGTCTAGGGTGATTTTGAATGGTATTTCACTTTCTAATTCTTGCTGCTGAAATGTGTTAGAGATATATAGAAATGCTGATGACTTATGCAGGTTTATTTTGTATCCTTCAACTTTGCTAAAGTTGTTGATTATTTCGAGTAACTTTTTGGTTGATTCTCTAGAATTCCTTAAGTAAACCATCATATCATCTGCAAAGAGTGATAGCTTGGTCTCCTCATTGCTAATTTTAATACCTTCAATTTCTTTTTCTTCTCTAATTGCGACTGCTAGTGTTTTGAGTAAAATGTTAAATAGTAGAGGTGATAATGGGCATCCTTGTTTTACTCCTGATCTTATTGGTAAGGCTTCTAGTTTATACCCATTGCAGATGATATTAGCTGATGGTTTTAGATATATACTGTTTATTATTTTTAGGAAAGGCCCTTTTATTCCTATACTTTCTAGTGTTTTCCATAGGAATGGGTGTTGTATTTTATCAAAGGCTTTTTCTGCATCTATTGAGAAAATCATGTGATTTTTGTCAGTTTGCTTGTTAATATGGTCAATTATGTGGATGGTTTTCCTAATATTGAACCATTCTTGCATTCCTGGTGTGAATCTTGCCTGGTCATAGTGGAAGGTCCTTGTGATGACTTGCTGGAGTCTTTTTGCTAGTATCCTATTTAAGATTTTTGCCTCTATATTCATTAGGGAGATTGGTCTATAATTTTCTTTCTCTGTTTTTGACCTGCCTGGCTTTGGGATCAGTACCATGTTTGTGTCGTAGAATGAATTTGGTAGAACTCCTTCTTGGCCTATTCTGTCAAATAGTTTGTTTAATATTGGGATTAGTTGTTCTTTGAATGTTTGATAGAATTCATTTGTGAATCCATCTGGACCTGGGGATTTTTTCTTAGGGAGTTCTTTGATGGCTTGTTCAATTTCTTTTTCTGAAATGGAGTTGTTAAGGTAATTTATTTCTTCCTCTTTTAGTTTAGGCAATTTATATTTTTGTAAGTATTCATCCATATCACTTAGATTGCCATATTTGTCGCCATATAATTGGGCATAGTAGTTTTTAATGATTGCCTTAATTTCCTCTTCATTAGAGGTGAGGTCTCCTTTTTCATCTTGGATACTGTCAGTTTAGTTTATTTCTTTCCTTTTTTTTAATTAGATTGACTAGTACTTTGTCTATTTTATTTGTTTTTTTTTTCAAAGTACCAGCTTCTAGTCTTATTTATTAAATCAATAGTTCTTTGACTTTCAATTTTATTAATTTCTCCTTTGAGTTTTAGGATATCTAATTTAGTCTTCATCTGAGGATTTTTAATTTGTTCACTTTCATATTTTTTAAGTTGCATGCCCAATTCATTGACCTCTGCCCTTCTTAATTTGCTAATATATGAACTCAAGGATATAAATTTCCCCCTGAGTACTGTTTTGGCTGCATCCCATAGGGTTTGAAAGGATGTCTCACTATTGTCATTTTCTTCAATGAAGTTATGAATTGTTTCTATGATTTGTTCTTTAACTAACTGGTTTTGGAGAATCATATTGTTTAATTTCCAATTATTTTTCGATTTACCTCTCCATGTTCCCTTACTAATTATTATTTTCATTGCATTGTGATCTAAGAAAGTTGCATTTATTATTTCTGCTCTTTTGCACTTGTTTGCAATGTTTTTATGCCCTAATACATGGTCAATTTTTGTGAATGTACCATGTGCTGCAGAAAAGAAGGTATATTCCTTTTTGTCCCTATTTATTTTTCTCCACATCTACTAACTCTAATTTTTCTAAGATTTCATTCACTTCTCTTACCTCTTTCTTATTTTTTTTTGTTTGATTTATTTAGTTCGGATAGAGGAAGGTTCAGGTCTCCCACTAGTATAGTTTTTCTATCTATTTCGTCCTTGAGTTCCTCTAGTTTCTCCTTTAGAAATTTGGATGCTATGCCATTTGATGCATGCATGTTGAGTACAGATATTTCCTCACTGTCTGTACTGCCTTTTATCAGGATGTAATTACCTTCACTATGTCTTTTAACTAGATTTATTTTTACTTTGGCTTTGTCGGATATCATGATTGAGACTCCTGCCTTCTTTTTGTCAGTTGATATCCAATAGATTTGGCTCCACCCTCTTACTTTCACCCTATGTGTATCTACCTTTATCATATGTGTTTCTTGTAGACAGCATATGGTAGGGTTTTGGACTCTAATCCACTCTACTATTTGCTTGCGTTTTATGGGCGAGTTCATTCCATTCACATTCAGAGTTATGATTACTAGCTGTGTATTTCCCAGCTTTGATTTCTGCTCCTTTACCTGCCTTTTCTTCTTTCACTATTTCCTTCTACACCAATGTTTGCTTTTGAATAGTCCCCCTTGTTCCCACCCTTATTTTACTTCCCTTTCTACCCCCTCCCTATTTATCCCCCCTTATTTTACCTGTAGTCTTTATAAAATTAACCCCCACTCCCTCCCTCTCTTGTACTGCTTCCCTCCCCACCAGACCGTTTGTTACTCTTCTCCTCCCCTATAGGGTGCAAATCTATTCTCTGCCCCCAATGGATTGGATTGTTTTTCCCTCTTTGAGTCACTTTCAAAGCACATAAAAGTTGAGTATTTCCTGTCTCTGACCTCTTTACCCTTCTAGTGTATTGATGTCTCCCCCCTCCCACCATGAGCTTCTTTATGACATATAAATTTATCACCATTTGTTTCTTTTCCCATTACTTTTAATATTAACCTATTTTAAGCTCTAGTTAATATATATATGCATACTCATGCATATGTATTTTTGCATGCATATATCTATATACCTATTTATGTCTTGCCCTTTCATCCTATACAGTTTCTTGCTGTTCCCTCTAAGTATACTTCTTTTTGCTGCCCAGGTAATAACAACAGTTTTTAAGAGTTACCAATGACCTCTTTTCTTATAGGGATACATATCATTTTAACTTATTGAGTCTCTTAAAATTTTTTTTCTGTTTTTCTTTTTCTTTTTTCCCCTCTTTTTTAATTACCTTTTGATGATTCTCTTGAGTTCTGTGCTTGGACATCAAATTTTCCGTTCAGGTCTGGTCTTTTCTTTACGAATTCTTGAAATTCTTCTATTTTGTTAGATGACCTTACTTTCCCCTGTAAGAATATAGTCAGTTTTGCTGGGTAGTTGATTCTTGGTTGTAGACCTAGTTCCCTTGCTTTCTGGAATTTCGTATTCCATTTCTTTCTTTTTTTCATTGTGGATGCAGCCAGATATTGAGTTATCCTCAGTGTGGTTCCTTGGTATCTGAATGACTTGTTCTTAGCAGCTTGTAATATCTTTTCTTTGGTCTGATAGTTCTTGAATTTGGCTATAACATTCCTGGGTGTTGTCAGTTGGGGGTTAAGTACAGGAGGTGATCTGTGGATTCTATCAATCTCCACTTTTCCCTCTTGTTCAAGGATTTCAGGGCAGTTTTCTTTAATAATTTCCTGTAATATAATGTCCAGGCTTTTTCTTTTGTCATGGTCTTATGGTAGGCCAATAATTCTTAAATTGTCTCTCCTTGAATGATTTTCTAAATCCTCTGTTTTGTGAATGAGATGCTTCATATTTTCCTCAATTTTTTCATTCTTTTGGTTTTGTTTTATAGTGTCCTGCTGCCTTGTGAGGTCGCTCGATTCCTGTTGTTGTGTTCTGGTTCTTAAAGACTGGATTTCATCCTTAGTTTTTTGTTAGTTCTTTTCCTTTTGGTCGGATTTTCTTTGGAGGTCATCTTTCATCTTCTTCACCTCATCTTTCATCTGCTTTGCCTCATTTTTCATTTCCTTTGCCTCATTTTCCAGCTGGTTGATTTTGGCTTTCAAGACACTATTTTCTGTTTCCAGATGACTTATCTTAGTTTTTAAGTTCTTTTCCCAATTGTCTTCAGCCTCTCTTAATTGTGTTTTGAATTGCATTTTGAGTTCTTCCAAAGCCTGTATCCAATTCGCTGGGATTTCTGATTTTTCCTTTGCTGGGTCCTCCCCCTCTGTTTCATTTGCTCTTTGCTCATTACCTATGCAGAAGCTGTCTATTGTAATTTCTTTCTTCTTTTTCTGTTGTTTGCTCGAGTTTACCCCTTCTTTGCTCCCTGTATTTGGCTGTGCTCTTGCTCCTCTCATTTTGTTTTGGTTTTGAGGCTGTCAGTCTCCCCTCTTGGAGCTTTGTGAGATATCTTGGTACTTGGTAAGTCTCTAGGGGAGGAATGTTAGCTTCCCTGTCCTCTGGAGGCTTTTGATTGGATTGAGTTTAACTGGGCTGGGCTGTATGTGGTATGAAGCTCTGAGGCTCTGAAGACTCCTGGAAGGCTGGGCAGCCCAGGCTCTCTCCAGTTGTCTCCAGCTGCTTCTCAGCTGTCCGCAAGTGCCTTTGCCTGCCTCCCTAAACTCTGAGGAGTTCTGATGGGATTATATTTAACTGGATTAGTCTGGATGTTCCCCAAGGCAATGGTGAGACTGGAGCCCAATGGAGGGACCCAGCCACAGCCCATTTCTCCCTGGCTTCCTCCCCGCTGTCCAAGCTGGATGCTCTGAGCCCGGCACCCTGCTGCTCACAAGGTAGACCCTACAAACCAGCACCTTTTCCTACTCAGAGTTTCGGTTCCCGCTGCTGCTGGGGGCTCAGCCCTCTGGGTTGTGGGGGAGGGGTCCTGGGACCTACCCTCTGCATTCCCCTTAGCCCTGAGTATTCTTGGATTCAGGCTTTTGGGGGGGTGTACCTTTTGATTTGAGTCCAGAAGAAGGGTTCCCTGCTTCTGTCCTGTTGTTTAGATTGAATTTCGGTGCCCTAGGAGCATTCAGTCTGTATCGGTTAAGGAAGGGTCTTCCAGGAGGTCTGAACTTTTGCTGCTTGCTAAGCTGCCATCTTGACTCTGCCTCCCAAACATAAAGTTTTTATTTGAGCTTCATTAGACAATTTTGGAGCATTCAAATTTAGAGCATTCAAAATGCTTAAAACCATCGTGGTAATGTAATTCCCGCTGATGGATTGGAGACTTCAGCTCTAAGTGAGGGGATATCCCAGTGAGCATCGTTACCAGCACTGGTTATTGTCAGTTTGATCACTTTGGCTATCCATGATCCTATTCCTAATAACCTTTTTTTTTATTGCCTGCCCATTCACCTCTCCATCTGATCTTTGCTTTTTCTTAGACAATGTTAACTCAACCTTCCTTTTAGATCATGTCAAATACGTAGTCACTTCCAAATCCAATTTGTTGAATATCATTTTAGCCTTTCATATGGTGAGGCTATTTTTTTTTCCATTTGTTTAGTGTATCTGTTATCTACCATGAGCTATAGTTATCACTAGAAATGTGGTAGAAAGTACCATTATCCACCCTAGGTAGTGTATGGTGCCTGACCCCTTTGGGCAATGCATATGCTGAACTGACATATTAAGAAGGTGACATAAGTGGAAGGTAGAAAGTTACGGTGGCCAGATGTCATTATAAGTAGATTTTGTTCATGAACAATACTGAATTAGAATTTCTATCAAAAGTCTATATAAGGGTCATACTTAGAATTTTCCCACTTATATGTTATTGTTATGGAAGCTGAGTAACTAGATTGGCTCAATCATACTATTCAACTGTAAAATTGAATTTTGAAGAAAATGTTCTGGATAAGGTACAACTCTTTTTTCCTTTAATATTTATAATACAGTCAACCACATATATGACTTACCTTTGTATTTGAAAACAAGCTATGAAAAATAAACTTTAAAATATTTCATCACAAATGTGGGCCTAATAAAAAATGGAATCAGTTATATCAAGGCAACATTAACTTATTGTCACTTCAAGAGCCTATTCAGTGGGTGGGGTCATCAGTGTATTATTGTGAGTAGTTTTGAACCTAGAGGCTGTGCATTTTCCAGGAGATGATGGAAATGAATTATTTCCTTGCCTATTACTGTGTCATAGTGCATGGGACTTAGAATGGTTCTTTATAATATCAAGGTGCATATATGAGAAAAGTCTTTATTAAATAATATATCTTCATTATTGGTTGAAAAATACCTCCCTATATTCATAACCTTTGAAGTGTTCCTATATTAAAGCATCTTTACTCATGGTCTTGCAGAAAATCCTAATAGAATAGTCTAAACCAGAGTTTTTCATTCTATCACAATAATTTTAAAACACAAATAACTCTAGGAGAGAGAACAGTGTAACTTCTGAAGCAAATCATGCTGAAGTTACGATGGCTGAACACAGGTTTTGATAGGTTACTGGATTTCCCCCTAAAGTTTTGGAGATTAGGGATAGATGACAAGAACATATAAAAGATAGGCTTGAATTAATGAAAAAAAAAACTTGTCATATTTCACACTTAGTACTTGTCAAATTTGCTGAGAACGGAACCCACATTCCAGACAATATAACTCTGCTTTTTAAATTAGTATGAGGTGGGAATTAAAATTCTGATTTCTTCTTTAGACTCAGAGAATAATGAAAACAAAAGAGGGCCAAGTGTTAATCTGTTTTTATGACTGTCATAAATGGAAGGATTAGAATATAAAATTGACTAACCTCAACTCTTATCTTTGTTATGTTAATAATGCCATCCTGTGTCTCTTCCCCTTCCCCCCCTTAAATACAACCAACTAAGGCTGATTTTTTATTTTAATCAGCTGTGGCTCTTCTGTCCCAACTTCCTGTGGAGTGGCTGAGAGCTTGTGGGGGAGTGTTTCCACAATTCTGTGGTCCCCTACAGACTGAGCAACCTATTCTCTTTGTTCCCTTTGGCCTTAGCCCCAACTAAAGTCTGTAGACGCTTATTCATGAGCAGCTAGATACCTGCCAAATACCTGAAGCCCTGGAGAAGAAATGTCAAAGAGTTGAAGTGTGGTTAATGAGATCAGAGGATCCAGAAAGAAAACAAAAGAGCCATGAAGAGATCTCTGTAGATCATGTAATTAGTTCAGGGAATGAAGAAAAGGAAAACTGCAGGGAAATTGTGATGAGAAAAGCAAGCTCCTTTTTTGTTTCTGATGTGTAATCTCATTTCTCATGTGATGAAAATTTCATTCACATTTATCCCATCCTAGCTGTTTCTTTTCTTAATTTTTTGACCCCAGGGATTTTCCAGGGATAGAAATATTTGCCCATGTGTCTCATGGTCTTCTGTTCTTCATTGATTGCTGTGTAATTCTAAAAGGGCCAAATGATGCTTTAAAAACCCTTCTTAGTTTCTCAATATCACTTCCCCCTTTGAACTTGGATTGTCTGATATTTGAAAAAGATATAACAAAGACATAAGACATTCTCTATAGCCAGTTTCAAATGAGGTAGCATTGTCTCCTATTTTTTTTAATACTTTTAGAGTAGCTTATGTCTTCTGCTAATTCAAAATCTCATTATATGGTACTTGGGTATCTTAAATAAAGATTTCATTGGAGTTAGGAAGATATCAGAAATAACTAATTTGAACTATGTTCCCTCCAAATTATTCTTGTTCTGTCCCTCTTAGTGTGGAGCAGTGGAAATGGCAGCATGGATGTAATTACTCAACAGTTAAAAAAAAAAGAAAAAAATTTAGTCCATTAATGGGCCTGATATGCTTCTCAATACATTGGGGCTCCTTGGAACTTGAAGGCATAAGACATAGAATAAATAGATTGTACCTCATGAAATGAATACAAATTTTCCTGATGGAAGAAAGAGATTCAGTGAAAATAAATTGCACATATACTATAGGGGAAATGATAAAATCAATAACTAATTTGCAAATCTAGAATAAGTTAAACTGTATAGCCCATGGACTATTAGAACCCTAAAGCCATCAATAAATAAAAAAATCTATGAAAAAATCACTTCTCTAAAATGAAAATAGAATCTTAAACAAAAATCAATATGTGTGTATGTGTGTGTGTGTGTGTGTCTGTGTGTGTGTGTGTGTGTGTATGTATTCACAAGTATTTATCTGAAGAGGATTAGGTTAGCTAAAAATAACAAAAGCGAGCATTTATATCAGGGTGGTTAGGTGATACAGTGGATAGAGTTCCTGGACTGGAGTCTGAAAGATATAGGTTCAAATTTTACCTTGGAGATTTCTAATTGTGTGATTCTTGTCAAGTTACTTGACCCTATTTGCCTCAGTTTCCTTGTCTATAAAATGAGTCAGTGAAGATAAAATCAGAGGCACAGAAAAACAGGGTGGCAGAGACAGACAATAACCAAAAAATAGCAAGGGGGAATTTCTGTAATAGGGTGTACCTGAAAGTGTCAAGGAGACTAGGGGCATCTTTAAGAGGATAGAGTATATAACTTAATGCTTCCCTTTCCCCCAATCCAGGTACACATTTCATCTGGGTAAGTCAGACTTTTCATCTGTCAGATAAATGAGTTAGACTAATAGAGCTCTTCTAGGTTCAGTCTAGCCTTGAATTTATAATCCTTAAAAGAAAACCTTGAAGAGAAAAAAAATAATGAGGGAATCATCCTTGAGGATTTATTATGCCATACTTCCTGAGGAAGTTTATGGTATGGGAAAGAAAAAGTGGAAATTCAAGGAAATTTGCTTTGATAATAGAGAGTTAGAAATTTATGATTTGGCTTTATTCAAAGTTAAAGTTGGATGGAAATTAGCATATAATATTGCCTAACTTAACTGTATGGAAGAGAACCAAATCTTTCTTAGGATACAAAAAATATAAGCACTTAATAATGCCTGCTATGTGCTAGGCACTAAGTTAAATTTAGTGTTTTGATTTTGTGACATTTATTTTCCTGCTGTTGAATCTACTTTTTCCTGTTTCATTTTTTATGTTATATATATATATGTATATATATATATGTATATATATATATATACATATATATTATTGTCATAAATGCTACAGGACCATCTTAGTCTTCATTAGATGACATCTGTGTTATTATGTTCATTTTTAGGAACTGTAATAGTTAAAATTAAATTATGAGTCTGCTAGTAGCTTTATTATATCAAAGTAGTGATAGTTAAGAGAGGAAAATGTAGGAAAGAGGCAGAAAGTTGCCTAGCCTACCACCCTATATGTCTTTCTGATGGAATGAAGCTCACCACCTACAGCAGTTCCCTCAGGTTCCAATCTGAAGCCAGAAGAGCAAGAGAGTACCACTAGACCCTTGCTCTCACCTTATAATCAGTTTTCTCCACCCACTAGCTATCCCATGTCACATCTCAGGAACCAATCATAGTTTCTTAATTTAAATGCTGTTGTTTTCATGATCATCATCCTCACTATCATCTTTATCATATTTGGTCCCTGAAGACATAACCAGAAGCATTAAGTAGCAGTCATAAATAAACAAATTTAGAACTGATGTCATGAAAAACTAATGAATGAGTAATACTCATTGAAAATAGAATCAGCTCTTTCATAGTTAATGGGATTCCTCATCATTGGAACTCTTCAAGCACAGTCCTCTTAGTCATGTTATAGAGATTTCTTTTCAGGAATTACTTGAAGTAAATGGTTACTGAGGTCCATCACAAATCTAAAATTCAATTACTCTGATATTTCAAATCCATTAATGCATTTGGATATAACAAAGAGACCCCCCCCCCCAAGTAGTCAACGATGAAAATGGGAATTAGCTAGGTTGTTTTTAAGAGCTAATATTTATATGTCATTTTAAGATTTGCAAAATATCTCACTTACTTTATCTTAGTTATAGAAGATAATATAATATTGAAAACTCACACATTATATAATACTAGCTATATATCAAATGAATTTATTGACTAAAATTTTCCTTCTTCATTTGTTGAAGGTTGTCTGAATTATGCTGCATTTCCTTCTTTGGGAGAAAGATCTATTTACAAACTATAAACATTTAATGAGATAATGGGATAATGTAGTTAAAACACCTTGTAAAATTTTGAATATTATAGTAGAGGTATAATTCACAAAGGGCTAAATTCTAAAGAGAGCATAAAAGGCAACAATATCAATAGTCAACATTACACTTGAAAATCCCCTAAATCATTAATAAAAAATTTTAAAGTATCTTTAAATAATTGTAGCTGGAAAGAAGACTGTCATTTTTTTAAAGAAGGTTGTATTGAGCAGAGATGAATATATGACAAGTTTTTTTGTGGAAACAGTGGAATGCAAATTTAATTAAAATTATACAGAGCTATACTATTGATCAATTGAAATCTAGGAAATAGGACATCCTTTCAAATAGAAGCAAATAAAAATTAGTGAAATATATAACATTGAAAGGATTTACAAATAAGCAGAATTATATTTTAGGATGTTTGTACCATCATATTACCTTTTCTTCTGGGTTCCAGTTTAATTTTTTTTAGGCTAGTTTTTGGGCTGAAATGAAGGAATCATTTTCATTGCCTTTTATTTTGACATTGTAGTTATTTTGTTTGTCAGTCAATAAGCATTTTTAAGCTCCCCCTATGTGTCAGGCACTGGGCTAATTTCTGCAGGCAAAATGAAAAGCAAAAGAAAGACCTTGCTTTCATGGAGTTAATAATCAAGTGGGGGAGACAAGAAGTGAAAAAATGAAATGTGTACCAAATAGCTATATATAGGATAAATAGAAAATAATGTGTAACTTCTTTCTACAGAAGAGGGGTTGGGAAAGGCTTCCAGTAGAAGAATGGGTTTTAACTGGGAATTGAAGAAAGCCAGGAGTCAGGGATGAGGAAAGAAAACATTCCAGGAATGAGAGATGGGAAGAGAAAATGCCCAGAGCAGAAATATGAATTGTTTTAAGAGCAAGAACAAGGAGAAAGAACATTGTCTCTCAGTGGAAGAGAATATCACAGATAATAATGTATAATAAGACTGGCGATTTAGAAGGGGCAAGTATTAAAGAACTTTGAAGGCCAAATGGAAGATGTAAAAAATCTGATATTGGAGGGCAGCTGGGTAGCACTGTGGATTGAGAGCCAAACCTAGAGATGGGAGGTCTTGGGTTCAAATATGACCTCAGATAATTCCTAGCTGTGTAACCCTGGGCAAGTCATTTAACCCCCATTGCCTAGCCCTTACCATACTTCTGTCTTGGTTTCTAAGGTAAGGGTTTTTTTTTTTAAATTGATCTTATAGTTGATAGGGAGCCACTGGAGTTTATTGAATAGGAGTTAAAATTTATACTTTAGTAAAATCACTTTTGCAACTGAGTGGAGGTTGGATTAAAGTGGAGAATGATTTGTGGCAGGCATATCAATCAGCAGGTTACAATAGTCTAGGAGTGAGATGATAATTGCCAGTGCTCTCTGATGGGGGCTGTATCTGAGGAGAGAAGGAGATATGATTTAGAAAAGTTGCAAAGAAGAAATTTATAGACCTTGGCAATAGAATTGGATGTGGAACAGAAGAAATAGTGAGGTATCAAGGATGATTAAGGTTGCCAGTGGGGGGAATGGGAGGATGGTGGTGCCCTTAAAAGTAATAGAGAAGTTTAGAAGCAGGGATAGTTTAGAGGGAAAGATAATGAGTTCAGTTTGGAACCATGTGGCATTTAAGTGTCTACATCCGATTGGAAATATCTGAAAATCAGTTGGAGATCTGAGATTGGAGGTCAAAAGAGAGTTTAGGATAAGATAGATTTGAGAATGTAGCTCCAGGTAATTGATTTACACTGGGAATGAGATGTTATGAATTACATTGAAGAAAGGACGACAGCTATGAACTGAAGCTCAAGTAAGGTTCTATTTAAAGAAAATGAAAGCCTTTAACCACTAGTATCTAGATTCTTTTATAATTCATAATGTTAGAAAGGGTTGCCTGAAATTGGGACACTAATGCATTGCTGGTGGAATTGTAAACTGATCCAATCATTCTGGGGGACAATCTGGAATTATGCCCAAAGGGCTATAAAAGGGCATACCCTTTGATCCAGTAAAACTACTACTAACTCTGTATCACAAATAAACAATAAAAGAAAAATAGGAAAGGACCCGCTTGTACAAAAATGAAGGGGCAAAAAATTGGAAACTAAAAGGATGCTCTTCAATTGGAGAATGGTTGAAAAGATTGTGGTATATGGTGGTGATAGAACAGTATTGTGCTATAAGGAATGATGAAAAGGATGATTTCAGAAAAAGCTGTAAAGACCTATATTAGCTGATGCAGAGAGAAATAAGCAGAATCAGGAAAACATCTTATGCAGTAACAGCAATATTGAGGAGCTATCAAATGTGATAGACTTTGCTACTAAAAGGAATACAATAATCCAGAACAATTCTGAGGAATTTATGAAATAGAATGCCATCCACCTCTGGAAAAAGAACTGTTGGTGGTAGAATGCATATAGAATTTATCACTTGTTTATTTGGGTATATGTTTTAGGGTTTTGGTTTTATAAAATTATTTACTTATAAAAATGAATAATATGGAAATGTATTTTGTATGATAATATATGTGTAATCCAAATCAAATTGATTGCCAGCTTTGCGAGGGGGAGAGAAGAAGGGAAGGAGACAATTTGGATTGTATAACTTCAGAAAATTCCTGTGGAAATTTGTTTTTAAAATTAAAAAAAAAATTAAATTAAAGTGCCTGCCAGTCACTAGGAGGTTGACTTGTTGAGGGGCCAAGTGGTTAAGAGGCACATGGTAAGTATAGAACAGAGACCATTTCTCCTTTTGAGTCTTGATTAGTGATGATAGTAACTTAGGATCTCTCAATTTCTCCTTCTCCAAATACTGACAATAAAATAGTGTGATTAGTAGCAAAAGAATAATTAGTCATCTTTAAATACTTTAGTAGATTAAAACTTTGATGGCAAGTACAAAAACTCCAGCAATCTTATCTTTTAAAAATTATCTATTTATTTAGAATATTTTTCAATGTTTACATGATTCATGGTTTTTCCCAAAATTTCCTCAATTTCTATTTTACTGTTACCATAAAAGAGCTTCTATATATATATATATATATATTTTAAAATGGATTACTGATTTCCTTTTAACTTTGATTGCATTGTTTTTGTTTGTTCAAAATCTTTTAATTTTCATGTCATAAAAATCATCACTTTCTGTGATCCTCTCTATCTCTTGTTTGGTCATTAACTCTTTGCTATCCATTTTTCTGTGTTTCTCTAATTTACTTATGATATCATCTCATGTCTAAATCATTTGTCAATTTTGACCTATGGTTCTGTAAGCATACCATCATTTCATGTGCTTAGCTTTATTTCCTCTTTGTCTATTTTTATTCTTTCAGTTTCTTTTTCTTGTCTTGTTGATATAATTAACATCATAATACAAAATTGAATAATGGTGACATAATGGAAATCCCTGCTTTACCCCAGA
The DNA here is from genome assembly GCF_027887165.1 of Monodelphis domestica. NCBI lineage: Eukaryota > Metazoa > Chordata > Mammalia > Didelphimorphia > Didelphidae > Monodelphis > Monodelphis domestica. The sequence goes on from NC_077227.1 coordinate 605,348,831, forward strand.
TCTTACTGGTAAAACTTCTAATTTATCTCCATTAAAGATAATGTTTACTCTAGGTTTTAGATTGAGATTACTTAGTATCAGGGTAATTGATAGACCTTGTCAATGTTAGAGAAATGTCAATCCTAAGCACACAAAGTTTTCCCCAGGTAGAATGAGTAGAGAGGAATAATTTATTCCAACAGTCATGAAAATGCTTGAAACACATACTGTTTGAGCTTGGTTAGATATTGAAGAAACCATGGTCATCCACTGTATTCTATGCAATCATCTTGGACTTTGTCTTCCCATGGAATTTTGATGAGTCTTGAAGGGAGAGTGAGGCTAATGACTGCAACTCTGCCTCTTTTAAGACCAATTCATGTGCAAATCAAGATATCAATTTGGAATCATTTTAAGAAAGATTCCATTTATGCCCATCCTCAGGAATTTTAGTTGGACTTATATGCACTTTATATATATATTATATTTTTCTTTGCAGAGGTTTTGAAATTATTGACTTCTAAGTTTTTGTCTTGATCTTCCTTGTCACCATAATAGATTTTTATGATCAGGCTCTTGTTCATTTTTTCAGTTCATTTCTTGACTTCAAACTTTATTTAAAAGGTGAGCTCTGCTTCCTTTTGGTGGGAATGGTCTCAAGCTCAGGATTTTGTGTGTGTGTGTGTGTGTGTGTGTGTGTGTGTGTGTGTGTGTGTGATTATTTTCAGTGATTATTCTGGGGTTTTGAAAGTTTTGGTGGTTCCATTGTGGTGTGATCAAGGAAGAAGTGTGGTCACTGTTCTCCTTTCCTGTGTTTTAGTCCTTGCCAAGGAAATGTCTCTGAATCCTTGCAGCAATAAGCACTATTATTTCTTAGGGCCCTTGTTCCCTTGCCAACCTAATTGTTCCTCTTTGTCCTGGTACTGTGATGCTGGCTCACCTCAATGTCATGGACCCCTCCTTCTGCCCTCTCAGGTTGTCTTCGGCAAGAGAAATGCCTCACCTCAACTTTTGTGGGCTCTGCTACTTCAGAGTTTCCCTTGCGGCATTATTTTAATGATATTTGGTGAAGGATGTTTGGAGATCTCGGCTATAGTGCTTCCTCTACTCTGGCTTCTTGACTCAGTCCTAGGAATAGTTTTTGCTAATCCTGAAGACATAGTATATAGCCAGGCTATCAACAGTCAAAAGTTTTAATGCCTAATTTAGTCAATTGATCAATCAACATTTATTAGGTACCTACTATGTGCCAAGCATTGTGCTAAATCCTGGGAATACCAATATAAAAAAAACCAATTCCTGACTTCAAGTAGCTTACAGTCTAATGAAAATAACCTGCAAATAAGCAGGAACATAAAAATACATATAAAGGGTGGATAGAAAGTAAACTGAAAAGAGAAATAATTAGCTGCTGATGTATTGGGAAAGGTCTTCTAGAGAAGGTGGGGCTTGAGCAGTGCCTTAAAAGAAGACTGGGAAACCAAAATGCAGAAATAGAGGGCAGAGTATGAAACTTCCAGGCATGGGGGACAGCCATGAAAAAGTACTGCGTTGACAGATGGAATGCTCTGTTTGAGGAACTTCAAGCAGGCTAATGATTCTGTATGATAGAGTTCCTGAAGGTGAGGAAATTATAAATAGTCTGGGAAAGTAGGAAAGTAACAGTTTATTATGCATCAAGTGTTAAATAGAGGTGTTCATATAGGATTCTAAAGGTAATAGTGAAAAAAACAAAGGTAATAGTGAATCTCTGGGAATCACTAAAGGGGAAGGGCAGGGATGGGGCATGAGACTCATGCTTTAGAACGATCATCTTGGCATTGTTGGGGAGGATAGATTGGAGTAGGAAGAGACAAGGCAGAAAGATGGGTTAGAAGATTATTGTACTAGTCCAGGACAATGGTAATGAGGGCCTTTACTGGAGTTGTGGCTGTGTAAATGAAGAAAAGAGGACACAAAATTGAGAGAGTGTGCAGAAATTACAAGTTATAAACAATTTTGATAGATATAAAATATTGTTTTTTTCAGTTAAAGAGAGGTGAGAAATAGAACATTTCCAAAATTCACCCATAAAGAAAAGCAAGAAGAGTATGCATTTAGTATAAAAAGTTATACAGAGATATAATATAGTAATACAGATATTTAATAGGTCCTAGAGTTAGGAAGGCATTTTTTTGCAAACTTATCACACATATTTGCTGTCTGTGTGACCCTGTGCAAGTCATTTACCCTCTCTGGGCCTGAACTTTCTCATATATAAAATGGGAAAATAAGTCAACCTGTCTGACAGTGATTAGAAATGTCAAACATATTAAAAGACTATTACAATTTAGAAAGGTTGGGGCATGAGTGACCTTGAAGAGAATGAAGATTCTTGAAGTAGAATATATGAAAGACTAATTCCTATTGTATTTACAGTTCAATTAACACCACAAATGCCTCTTCTAAGGTTTTTTATGTTTAATTATTTCTTCTTTTGTTTTTTATTTTCACCTTCACTGTTTACTAGTGGCTACCAGCAGTGAAAAATTCTTCAGAATTCTCAAAAAGGTATCATATTTGCTAAAGGAAATAGGGTGATTTTGCAGGTGGCATGGGAGGAGAAAATATCCAGGCTGAAGAACTACTAGTGATAATGGAGACAGCAGTTGATTGCTTTCCTGAGATCTAATGTTCCTTTGAGCATTGTAGAACTTAAGGCTAGAAAGGGTCTTAAGGATCATGCACTTCATTTTACACAGAGGGAAACCAAAGGACCAAAGTGGTAAATTATTTGCTAAAGGACACAGAAGAAGTAAGTAGCAGATCCAGGATTCACGCCTAATTTTTTTTTTTTACTATAGAACAGTTCTATCTGCTATTTTTGTTGTTCAGTGACTTCTGTCATGTCCCCATTGCAAAGACACTGGGCTGTTTTGTCATTTCCTTCTCCAAATAATTTTACAGATGAGGAATCATCCAGTAAGTTTCAGAGGGCAGATTTAAGTCTTCCTGACTTCAAGTCAGGCACTCTATCCATGCTGCCACCTAGCTGCCCTATTTCTACTATATAAAGCTGCACATTCAGAGGGAAAACGAAACCCTAAACAGGGAGTTACACATATTTTTGTGCCTAGAGACCATACTGAAAAATCCTTCCTCCTTCTCTCTCCCTTACTTGCTTATTAAAATAATACCTACAAATCACAGCAGCAGCAGCAGCAACAATAATGACAACCACCACCATAGTCTATCATCTTCCTCAGTATGAATTTAGTTCTTCATATTTACTTTCCTAGGGATATTTGCATTTTAATGAAGTTTTTCTCTCTGGAACCTGAGGGGAGGGGTCTGGGATAGCTTAGAGCAGAAAAAGTTCTTTACCATTTTTACTCCACTTTTTGCTAACCCACTTCTTAAAAGATTATATATATATATATATATATATATGTGTATGTGTATATGTATATATATATATATATATTTATTTATTGAATAAAATATACAGGATTTCCAAATACAACAGTAGTGAAATAGTTATCTACCCAACTTTATGGTCCCTAGTTTAATAACCCCTGGGCTAGAGAAAAAGCTAGATGATTGCCAAGGCCACTGCTAGTTATAAAATTTCATGATTCCCAATGTTCCTAAAACTGAACTAGTGGGGGCAGCTGGGTGGCTCAGTGGATTGAGAGCCAAGCCTAGAGATGGGAGGTCCTAGGTTCAACTTTCCAGCAGTGTGACCCTGGGCAAATCACTTAACCTCCATTGCCTAGCCCTTACTGCTCTTCTGCTTTGGAGCCAATACACAGTATTGACTCCAAGAAGGAAGGTAAGGGTTTAAAAAAAAAAAGCAAAACAAACAAACAAACAAACAATAACAACAACAAAAAGTGAACTAGTTAGACCTGCTTATAGCCTTCCTTAGAAGATAAGGGAGAATGTTTTCATCCTAAGAAATGGCTGCAATCAATTTAAAATATGCCAACTCTCTTGGCAATGGAGGTTGAATCTCCCTGGTATAAAGTCTTGGTAGTGAGCTACTTAGTCACTGAACTCATCATCCTAAGGAATCATGGATGTTTTCTGCCATGGTTAGTTAGTCTCACATACCTCTACTAGGGAAGTCTAAAAATTGGACCTTGCACAATTTCTTAAGTGTCCAAAGAAGTCACAAGTCAAGACTGTATGTGACAGGGGCATCAAGGGGCTCTGTGTTATGATCAGGTGAGCTGTGTAAGAAAGTCTTGTGAAGTCATCTTTAAAGCATATAGGCATTCCTTGTTCCATTACTTCAGTGAGATCCATTTGTGTAAATACTCCTTCCAGTGATGAAATTCCAAACCCAGTCCTGTCTTGTCCTGTATGACCTGAGTACGGGTGAAGGGGGAGGTGGTCTTCTATATCTCTTACTGTTGCATGCATCAGTGGAGCTACCCTCACTTCTGTCATAAGATTGACTTACCTATTTTCTGATTATATATCTAACGTTGACTTCCTTTATATACTTTCTCTTGTAAAATTTTCAGTTCATAATATTGCAGTCTATTCACACCCTTCTCCATCCATTGCCTTCTGAGGGAATTTAATTTAAATTTTTGGAGAGATTGTGGAATTCTATGCTTAGCAGCTATATAGCACCAAAAAAAAGACTTATTATTAAAGGAAAAGAAAAGCCTTTGTTTCAGGCAAAAGTTTGAAATCATTATAGCATATAATAGCACTGTATAATTCCCAAATTCAATTCAACCAGCTCTTGATGGTCCATCTTTATGGGCTGTATCTCTAAATTATATAACAGTCTTTACCCAAGGGACTTGGTCTTTCCAGTATGGTTGTTAGGCTAAACTCTTAGGAGTGAATATGGAGCTCATTTAGAAGGCTCTGTTGTCTTTCAGGGCTGGAGGGGGATCAGCTACACACTCTCTGAAAAAAGGAGCCTCTGCTCATCTTTATGGAATCTCTCTGTCCTACGTGGTTTCTGCACTGGATCTCTTTCACTACAGAGGGGAAACAATCAGAGCCAACAAGCGTGCATTAAGGATGTGCTGCTCTGTGGTAGATGCTGGGCCAGGTTCTGGGGATATGATTATAAGAAGAAATCATTCTCATTCTCAAGGAACTTATATTCTCTTCCTAAGAGAATATAAGTTCCTTATATTTATATATTTGCATATGTATGCAAATATATAAATATATACATATACATCTTAAATATAATTTATTTAAAATTTAAATAAATAGGGCAATAATATGATATTAACTGGACAACTGGGTGGCACATTGGATAGAGTGTCAAGCCTGAAATGAGGAAGACCAATCTTCCTGGGTTCAAATATGGGCTCTGATACTTATTGGTTGTGTGACTCTGGGAGAGTCATCTAACCCTGTTTGTCTTGGTTTCCACATTTATAAAATAGACCAAAGAAAGAAATGTAGAATTCATTTTGGCCAAGAAAGTCCCAAATGGTGTCACAAAAATTAGACATTATTGAAAATGACTGAATAACAACAAATAATATTTACATCCTTAATGACAGTATAGTTTAGTAAGTAATGATTTAAGTAAATATACATATAATATAAAATGCTTACTATAAAAAAAACTAAGCAATATGCTAAGAACAGAGGACAGAATACAAAAGTAAGAATGCTTCTTTTAAGAAGTTTAAACTCTAATTAGGAAAGGCAGAATGTATAGGAGGACATAGTTCATGATAGAAGGGAAGGCCAGTTAATACTTATATTCTGGCTTGGAAGATACTAGAATAAAGATAATAACTACATGGTAAGTACAGAAGGCCCTAGAACTTGAGGGAATAAGAAAAGACTTTGTGTGAACCAGTGGTTCTTATCCTAGTGTCTGTGGATAGATTTCTAGGGATATATGAACTTGAATAGGAAAAAAAAAGTATAATATATAAGCTATCATAAAAATAATATGTGGGGCAGATAACACAGTGGATAGAATGCTGGTTTGGACTCAGGAAGATATAAATTCCAATCTAGCTTCAGATCCTTATTAGCTATGTCACCCTGGCCAAGTCAATTAACTTGTTTCAATTTCCTTATCCATAAAATGAGGATAATAATAGCACCTATTTATCAAGGTTGTCATAAGATCAAATAAGTTATTATAAGATGCTTAGCACAATGCCTGGCACCTAGTAAACACTATATAAATGTTAGCTGTTACTATTTTATCAGTTATTATATGATTTGGTTTTTTAAGAATCTGTGCATTTTATGTCATGAATTTTAAAATATCATGCTGCAAAGGTGTCACTAAATTTTACCAGATTGCTAAATGGGGCCATGAAGCAAAAAATCATACTAAACTCCTACTGTAGAGAAACTAAAGCAAGATCAAGATTCTCTGAAAAAGAGGTAAAGAGAGAATGTTTTACAGGCACGCGTAACCGTGAAAATGTGGTTTGCCAAGCCTGTGAATTGCCAAAACTGTAAAGGTTTCGGCCAAACTGTAAAGATAAGTTTTAGTGTCTTGATTTAAAATCTAAAATTAAGTGGTCGCCATGGAAAAAATTCCCCAAAATGAAAATACCCAAGTCAGCTGGGGTTTATGGAGGTTTTAATTAATTAAAATGAAGGAATTAAGGGAAGGAGAGAGAGAAAGAGAGACAGAGAGACAGAGAGAGACAGAGAGAGAGATAGAAAGAGAGAGAGAATAGTAGAAAGGGCCTAGGCCAAATGGCCTAGGACAGAGCCTAAGGGAGAGCGAGTCAGTCTTTATCACTCACCACAAGATTGTCTCCAAGCTGGGTTCAATTGCGGACTCCATTCAAAATGTCCTTACTTCAATTCTGAACTCCAACTCTAATTCTAATTCAACTTCCAAATTGAACTAACTCCAAACTGAACTGAATTCTCCTTTTAAAGAAATTTTCTCTTATGTCACCTTCCCTAAATTTTCACATCTACCAATCACAGTAGACACTTTTTCCCAGGACTGCCCATTCTTAGTTCTCATCTTTGGTTCTCACCTTCTCTGGTTAGACTAATGAGTTAGGGACCTTTTCGTTGTTCAATCAGGAGTTTTCAACTTTATCTTCCCCTAAGGCACTGTCTGAGTAGGGTGGATTAATTTGAAAAGTTCTCAATACATTGCTAACCAATACCTCCATTGGTAAAAATGGGGAATAGCTTAATCAAATCTTCTGAAGTAGAGTCTGAGCAGTTTTAAGATTCACACATGGAAGATAAGGCAGTTTATGAACATGGAGACAAGTGATGGAATGCCAGGAGTAAGAATCAGAAAGAGAGAAGGCAATTTTTGTTGGACCATAGAGTACAAGGAAGGGGACAATTATATGACGAGGCTGGAAAAAAGATGAAGCATGGTTATTAAGGGCTTTAAAAGTCAAAAAGAAGAATTTGTATTCATACTAAAAGGAACAAAAAGTAATGCCTTTCTTATTTTTAAGATAACTCTCACTAAGATTACTTTCAATTTACTTTGAATTAAAAATATTTTTTAATAAATGCAATTTCCACAATTTTTAATGTTTCTTGAAGTCAGGGACTGTTTTTTTAAATTCTTCTTTGTATGTAGTATTTAATACAATTCCTGGCATAGTGTAAGTGTTTAATAAATAAATCTTCATTGATTAATTATTTATTAAGAAAAAAGTCAGCTTTGTTTTATGTCCCACTGATTCCTTGGCTTCTTTAGATGCCAACAAATCAAGGGGTTGAATTAAGTCCCATCTTGTTATAAAAAAAAACAAAATAAAATAGTTATATCTGTGAAAGAGGTTCTAGGTGGGAGCATACCCAGTAATATCATGACATGTCTACCCTGTTGAAAATCTTTTTTATCAGTGGGCTATACAGAAACAGGAGAGTGGAGGGGATTTATTTTATCTCCCCTCCAGAGTCATCAAAACAAATCCTTTCTCATGCCCCATATCCTCAGTTCTTCTGTTCTCCTTTTTTCCCTCCTCCATTGCAAAAATTTTGGATTTAGGAGCAATATGACAGCTCTGTATACCCTAATCCTGCACCATATATACTTTACCTTGATCCTGATTTCTGTAAAATAGGGTTTTTGGAAAACTGAAAATGCTTTCTTTGGGTTCTCTTTGATATACATTTCTGATTACTTTGGTACCTTCTCCAAGTTTACAACTTCTTTGATGATCTTTAAATACCAACATGTCATGAGGAAATTCCAACAAGAAAAAAATCCATGAGAGATCAGAAACATGAAGTAGGGAAATTATTAGCAAATAAAGAAAAAAAATAAATTCATTAAATCAAGCCACTGCACTACAAAGAAATAGTTTAGTTGAATAGACGGACCACTGGATAAGGAAGAGAATGACCTGAATTTGAATTATTCTTCTGTCACTTCCAATAATTTTCCTTGGGTCCCTTTATCTCCTTAGAACTTCATTTATAAAATGAAGGATATAGAATAGATTTCCAACAACCCTTCTAGTTCCATGATTTTATTAAATTCCCATCATTTGGCTACTTTAACCAAGATCCTATGGTGAAACAAAGAGTAACCAACACTCTTCAGTGTTTAATAATATAGTTGTAAAAACCACATTTACACTTGGGAAAAGTGAAATATCAGTTTGAGACAATAAGATCTGAATTGGCCAGTGGCAGATGGGTAGGATTTAGATGGATGGATCAGATGTGGGGAGGGAGTTTCATGGTTTTTTTTTTTTTTTTAGGGATCTAGGAGTAACAACAGTCTAATTTTCTTCATAGACAGTAAACAGACTAATTTAGCTGAAACAGAGGATTTGTGTAAGGGTGGATAAGTAAATTATAGGTTTTGGAGCTCCTTGAATACCAAACTAAAGAGTTTGTAACTCATTAAATTTCCTTCAGCAAAGAAGAAATGTTAGCCTGAGGCTAATACCCCTGGTTACATTACAATATTATTCATTATAAAGATATCATTATAAAGATATAAAGATATAAAGATATAATAACAAATAGCTTTATATAAAAACTTAACAAGGATTTTATACCATCCCCTAAGCCAATTGATTCTATAAAAACAAATGTAAACCTGACACATAAATAGCTCTCCCACCTTATGTTTCACATTATCAAAATGGCAACTACCCATTTGATTCATCTGAATACAAATAGATGTCTCTCTCTCTCTCTCTCTCTCTCTCTCTCTCTCTCTCTCTCTCTCTCTCTCTCTCGCTCTGTGTGTGTGTGTCTGTCTGTCTATCTCTGTCTCTGTCTCTGTCTCTGTCTCTTTCTCTTCCTCTCTCTGTTTCAGAACAACTCTCTTAAGATGGTACTTTACAGAAGAGTTTCCTGTCTGCATTGGTAGAAAGAGTTCTTACAGGGATTTCACTGTATTGATGGATGCAGAAGTTGAAACCCCCCAAAAGGAGGAAGAAAACATGATTTTGCAGCTGACTGAGAAGTTATATTGAAATGAGCAGAGGTTTTCTGTCTCTAAAGAAAATTTATAGTTTTAGAGGTCATGTTTTCAAAATTGTGGGGGGAAATCAGAAAGGCTGAAGGATTAGAAGGAAAGAAGCTTCTTGCCCACTGAAGTAATGATTATTTTTGTCTTTCTTCTTGACTACAAGTGCAAAGAACTAAATTCTTGTATTTTCTTCTTAAAATTATGAATAAGAACTAGAAAGACATTCATGAAATGATGAAGAGTGAAATAAGCAAAACCAGGAGAACATTTACATAGTAAGAGTAATATTGTGAAATGACCAAATGTGATGGATTTTGCTTCTCTCAGCAATACAATGATCCAGGACAATTCTGAGGGATTTTGACAAAGAAACTTATTCACCTCCAGAGAATGAACTCTTGGAGTCAGAATGCAGATGAAAGCATACAATTTTTCACTTGTTTATTTGGGTTTTTGTTTTGGGGTCTTAGTTTTATATAATTATGCTCTTACAAAAATGAACAAGATGGAAACATGTTTTTCATGATAATACATGTATAACATTGAATTGCTTGGCAACTTCAGAAAGGGAAAGGGAAGGGAGAGAGGGAGACATTTTGGATCATATAACTTCAGAAAGCTTATGTGGAAATTTGTTATAACCTGTAATTGGTAAATAAATAAATAGCCAAAAAAATGATGAATGTCTGAGTCATAGCTCATAGGTGCCAAGCCTGCTTGTTCTCCCCTTGGGGAACCTGCAGCTATATTGAGCTGAATCCCACATTTCAGAGTTCTATATTTCACTGTAATGAAGGCAGCATCTGGAATGTAGATTCTAGCTTTTTAGCTGTTAACATGTAGTTTTATAGCATGATATGCTGAGTTTGGTCCTACTTTACATGTCATGGTCATCTCAATGTCCCTTTTCTACCCTGACCTCACAAGAGATGAAAAGAAAAAGATGGCAGAGATGTTTTATTGTTTTGAAGTAGTACTTTTTCTAGAATGGGGCTCTTATCAAGTAGTTGTGTAACCTTGGGTAAGTCACTTTATTTCTCTGAGTCTGTTTCTTCATCCTCTTCTTCCTCTCTTTTCTTCCCTCTTTCTCTCTCTCTTCTTTCTTCTCTATCTTTTTCTTCCTTCCCCCCTTCCCTTGATTTCTTCCCTCCTCTTTATAGCTTCCCTTGTTCCTTTTTCTCCTTTTCTCCTCTCTTCATTCTTTCCTCCCTTCCTCCTTCTCTTTTTCCTTTTGTTTTTCCAGCACCTATATCAGCGGTTCTCAACCTCTCAATTTGTAGCAATGAGAATACATAATGCGTATCAGGTATTTACATTCTGAATCATAACTGTAGCAAATTACAGTTTTGAAGTAGTCACCAAAATAATTTTTTGGTTTGGGGTCACTGCAACATGAGGAACTGTATTGTGGGGTCACAACATTAGAAAAGTTGAGAACTACTGACCTATATAATTTCATCTCTTTCTTTTCTTTACCAATACAGACCTTAGAACTTTGATACTCCTCCCAGTTTTCTGGGAGAAAACTTTCAAGAATGATAGGAACCACAAACTATTAGGAACTTTCCAAGGGCTTAATCATCTCTCATGTCCCTGCTAGGTATCACTGTCTGTAATTTTGTGTATGTATTTATATCTTCTCCTAGGTGTAGCCAATTGCAGAAGGGATTATTCTGCCCTATCTCCCCCCTTGGAATTTTTTGTTTAGTTGAAAGGAATTGTGGTATTCTTAATAGAGAGTTGACTTTAAAGTCAGGGAGACATGGGATCAAGTTTTGCCTCTTTGACACAGCTGTTTAGTCACTAAACTTCTCAATATTTCAAGGCAACTTTCTAAGATTATAGATTGCAAAGCAAATGCTAATCTATTGGTAAGAAAGTTCCTCACAGGGAGCTCCCAGTGCTGAAGAAATTGCAGCCCTAAGAAAAGACCAAGAAAGGATTAGAACTAAACTATCGGTCACACTCTTTAATAGGGTTACCATTTTAATGCAGAGCACACATCAGTGGGATGCTTTGGCCAAACTTTGAAGTTTAGTCTGTAACCATAAAAAGGACCAAAACTAATCAGATCATAAGAGATGAAAAACCACGACTTTATCCTCATTAACATCATGACCTGTCCTAGAAAGCACAACAGGAAACATTTTCTATCACCAACTTTCCTTGATTTATCTGTACCAATTATATGATTTTCTTCTATCTCTATTAATGACAGAACACTATGATTCTGTGTTCTGCACATTTTCCAGAAGGAAAAGACATTTGTCACATTGAGATCTGTCCTATGGTAATTCTAGCATTGTAAAACTTTGTTGTTACAAAGTTCTTCAACAGTTTACAAAGAATCACATTTAGAGAATAGAAGAAATTATTGATGTTTCATTGTGTTCTCCTTCATCTCTAAGGTTTTCCTATTAGAGTAGATTGAATCAGTCCCTGATATTTTCTTTCAGTATAATTAGAAACAGAGAGTATAATCACTAGTATGATCACATAAACTTGGTTTTTACTCCTGGTGCTTTGAAGAAACCTCATTGTCCCCTTTGATTTATAAAGCCCTGCTGTGGCCACCCTTAGTTAAACTGTTGGCTATGAAAAACCAGAGTAATAAATTCTACCTTATAGATTGTTGTTCAAAAGTTAAATATTAGTAACTGCTTTAGGGACTCTAATCTAGCTGTTGGGGAAAGCTAGTTAGTTCATATGTTTCCATGTTCAGTGATGTTTCTACTATCCAAATCTCTTGATGACAACATTTTGATTTTATATATGTCTCTTCTGCTATGGTAACAGGCTATCATCATTGACTAGGACAAATATTTTCATCATATTCATGAATATATCTCTGGAAATGTCCGTTGGCTCTAATCCTAGTCTTATATTAGTATACATCTTCCTTTATGTCATAGTAAAAACCTTTTAGCAATTTTGAAATATCTTCCCATAATGATAGCTTAGAAACTGTACCTATTTCAGTAACATACGGCCATTTACTGGGTAATGCTTATCTTGATGCGTGATCTATCCTAAAACACAATTTGCTTAAATTGCTTTAATCTATTAATTTGTTTGGAGAATATCTATCTTGAATTTCACCTCTGCTTTATGTTAATTATGATTCCTTTGGTTTGGTAAAAATTTCTCCCACAACCTGGAGCTTTAAGATGTCTGTAATCAGAACCATAACAAAATGTATATCGGGAATATATTTCTATCTCTATTCTCTTTGTCTTCTCATATCTTATCTCCATATATTATAATAAATATATCCATCTATATATATATTAAAATAAATACTTATATATCTGTCAATACTGATATAACTCTATCTGTATCTAAATGTATAAAGACAATAATAGAGATGATGTTTGAATGCAATGTTCTCGTCTACTCTCAGATCAGTGTAGCTCTATTTTTAAATTTTTGAGCACCTCTCAGCTGGCACAAAGGAAAAAGCTTTCTAATGGGGCTACTCTTGGGACCTTTGATAAGAATCTATTCTTTATGGTTCTTAGTCATAACTGCCTATATTCCATTCTTTTTTTTTCCTTTTAAACATTATTTTATTTGGTCATTTTCAAACATTATTCCTTGGAAACAAAGATCATTTTGCTTTCCTCCCCCCTCCCACGACCCGTCCCATAGCTGACGTGCAATTCCACTGGCTATCACATGTGTCCTTGGTTCAAACCCATTTCCATGCTGTTGGTATTTGCATTAGGGTTTTCATTTAGAATCTCCCCTCATTCTTGTCCCCTCAACCCCTGTAGTCAATCAGTTGCTTTTCTTCGGTGTTTTTATTCGCAAAATTTGTCCTCTGCTTGTGGATAGTGTTTTTTTCTCCTAGATTGCTGCAGAATGTTCAGGGACATTGTATTGACATTAATGGAGAAGTCCATTACGTTTGATTGTACCACAGTGTTTCAGTCTCTGTGTGCAATGTTTTCCTGGTTTTGCTCCTTTCGCTCTGCATAACTTCCTGGAGGTTGTTCCAGTCTCCATGGAATTCCTCCACTTTATTATTCCTTTTAGCACAATAGTATTCCATCACCAACATATACCACAATTTGTTCAGCCATTCCCCAATTGAAGAGCATCCCCTCATTTTCCAATTTTTTGCCACCTCAAAGAGTGCAGCTATGAATATTCTTGTACATTTTGGGGTACAAACCCAGCAATGCTATGGCTGGATCAAAGGGCAGACAGTTTTTTATCACCCTTTAGGCATAGTTCCAATTTGCCCTCCAGAATGGTTGGATCAATTCACAACTCAACCAGCAATGAATTAATGTTCCGACTTTGCCATATCCCCTCCAGCATTCATTACTTTCCTTTGCTGTCATGTTAGCCAATGTGCTAGGTGGGAGGTGATACCTCAGAATTGTTTTGATCTCTCTGATTATAAGGGATTTAGAGCACTTTTTCATGTGCCTATTAATAGTTTTGATTTCTTTGGCTGAAAATTGCCTGTTCATGTCCCTTGCCCATTTATCAATTAGAGAATGGCTTGATTTTTTGTACAATTAATTTAACTATTTATAAATTTGGGTAATTAGACCTTTGTCAGAGGTTTCTGTTATGAAAATTGTTTCCCAATTTGTTGCTTCCCTTCTCATTTTGGTTTTGTTGGTTTTGTTTGTACAAAAACTTTTCAATTTGATGTAATCAAAATTGTTTATTTTACATTTTGTGACTCTTTCTATATCTTTTTAAAAATTTTATAATATTTTATTTGATCGTTTCCAACCATTATTTATTAAAGACAAAGATCATTTCCTCCCCCCACCTCCATCCCCAGTAGCCTACGCGTGATTCCACTGGGTATCACATATGTCTTGATTCGAACCCATTGCCATGTTGTTAGTATTTGCATTAGAGTGTTCATTTAGTCTCTCCTCTGTCATGTCCCCTCAACCACGCTCGGTGTTTCTACTCCCACAGTTTATCCTCAGGTTATGAATAGTGTTTTTTCTCCTAGATCCCTGCAGATTGTTCAGGGACATTACACCGCCACTAATGGAGAAGTCCATTACATTCGATTATACCACAGTGTATTAATCTCTGTGTACAATGTTCTCCTGATTCTGCTCCTTTTGCTCTGCATCACTTCCTGGAGGTTGTTACAGTCTCCATGGAATTCCTCCACTTTATTATTCCTTTTAGCACAATAGTGTTCCATCACCAACATATACCACAATTTGCTTAGCCATTCCCCAATTGATGGGCATCCCCTCGTTTTCCAATTTTTGGCCAAAACAAAGAGCGCAGTTATGAATATTTTTGTACAAATCTTTTTGTCCATTATCTCTTTGGGGTAAAGACCCAGCAGTGCTATGGCTGGATCAAATGGTAGATATTCTTTTCTCACCCTTTGGGCATAGTTCCAAATTGCCCTCCAGAATGGTTGGATCAGTTCACAACTCCACCAGCAATGAATTAATGTCCCTACTTTGCCACATCCCCTCCAGCATGCATTACTTTCCTCTGCTATCATGTTAGACAATGTGCTAGGTGTGAGGTGATACCTCAGAGTTGTTTTGATTTGAATCTCTCTGATTATAAGAGATTTAGAACACTTCTTCATGTGCTTATTAATAGTTTTGATTTCTTTATCTGAGAACTGCCTATCCATGTCCCTTGCCCATTTATCAATTGGAGAATGGCTTGATTTTTTGTACTATTGATTTAGCTCTTTATAAATTTGAGTAATTAAACCTTTGTCAAAGGTTACTATGAAGATTTTTTCCCAATTTGTTGTTTTCCTTCTGATTTTAGATATATTGGTTTTGTTTGTACTAAAGCTTTTTAATTTGATGTAGTCAAAATTATTTATTTTACATTTTGTGATCCTTTCTATGTCTTGCTTGGTTTTAAAGTCTTTGCCCTCCCAAAGGTCTGACATGTATACTATTCTGTGTTTACCCAAATTACTTATGGTTTCCTTCTTTATGTTTAAGTCATTCACCCATTTTGAATTTATCTTGGTGTAGGGTGTGAGGTGTTGATCCAAACCTTATCTCTCCCACACTGTCTTCCAGTTTCCCCAGCAGTTTTTATCGAATAGTGGATTTTTGTCCCAAAAGCTGGGATCTTTGGGTTTATCGTATACTGTCTTGCTGAGGTCCCTTGCCCTCAGTCTATTCCACTGATCTTCCTTTCTGTCTCTTAGCCAGTACCAAATTGTTTTGATGACTGCTGCTTTGTAATATAGTTTAAGGTCTGGGACTGCAAGGCTCCCATCATATGTGCTTTTTAAAATTATTTCCTGGATATCCTTGATCTTTTCTTATTCCAGATGAATTTTGTTATGTTTTTTTCTAAATCAGTAAAGAAATATTTGGGGAGTTCAATGGTATGGCACTAAATGGATAAATAAGTTTGGGTAGGATGGTCATTTTTATTATATTGGCTCGTCCTACCTGTGAGCAGTTAATGTTTTTCCAATTGCTCAAGGTTAGTTTTAGTTGTGTGGAGAGTGTTTTGTAGTTGTGTTCATATAGTTCCTGTGTTTGTCTCGGGAGATAGATTCCTAAGTATTTTATTTTGTCTAAGGTGATTTTGAATGGGATTTCTCTTTCTAGTTTTTGCTGCTGAGCTGTGTTGGAGATATATAGAAAAGCTGATGACTTGTGTGGGTTTATTTTGTATCCTGCAACTTTGCTAAAGTTGTTGATTATTTCCACTAGCTTTTTGTTTGAATCTCTAGGATTATTTAAGTAGACCATCATGTCATCTGCAAAGAGTGATAACTTGGTCTCCTCCTTGCCTATTTTGATGCTTTCAATTTCTTTTTCTTGTCTAATTGCTACTGCTAGTGTTTCTAGTACAATGTTGAATAGTAGAGGTGATAATGGGCATCCTTGTTTCACTCCTGATCTTATTGGGAATGCATCTAGTTTATCCCCATTGCAGATGATATTAGCTGATGGTTTTAGATATATACTATTTATTATTTTTAGGAAAGACTCTTATATTCCTATGCTTTCTAGTGTTTTTAATAGGAATGGGTGTTGTATTTTATCAAAGGCTTTATCTGCGTCTATTGAGATAATCATGTGGTTCTTGTTGGTTTGCTTGTTGATGTGGTCAATTATGTGGATGGTGTTCCTCATATTGAACCAGCCCTGCATCCCTGGTATAAATCCTACTTGATCATGGTGGATGACCCTTCTGATCACTTGCTGGAGTCTTTTTGCTAGTATCCTATTTAAGATTTTTGCATCTATATTCATTAGGGAGATTGGTCTATAGTTTTCTTTCTCTGTTTTTGACCTGCCTGGGTTTGGAATCAGTACCATGTTAGTGTCATAAAAGGAGTTTGGTAGAACTCCCTCTTTGCTTATTATGTCAAATAGTTTGTATAGTATTGGGATTAACTGTTCTCTGAATGTTTGATAGAATTCACTGGTGAATCCATCAGACCCTGGGGATTTTTTCTTAGGAAGTTCTCTTTGATGGCTTGTTGGATTTCATTTTATGGTATGGGATTATTTAAGAATTCTATTTCTTCTTCTGTTAGTCTAGGCAGTTTGTATTTTTGTATATATTCATCCATATCACCTAAATTGGTGTATTTATTGCCATATAATTGGGCAAAGTAATTTCTAATGATTGCCTTAATTTCCTCTTCCTCAGAGGTGATGTCCCCCTTTTCATCTTTGATGCTGTTAATTTGCTTTCCTTCCTTCCTTTTTTTAAATTAGATTGACCAGTACTTTGGCTATTTTGTTTGTTTTTTCAAAGTACCTACTTCTAGTCTTATTTATTAAATCAATAGTTCTATCACTTTCGATTTTATTAATTTTTCCCTTAATTTTTAGGATTTCAAGTTTGGTTTTCTGCTGGGAGTTTCTAATTTGATTGCTTTTGAGGTTTCTTATTTGCATTTCCAATTGATTGATCTCTGCTCTCCCTAGTTTGTTAATATATGCACTCAGGGATATGAATTTACCTCTTATTACCGCTTTGGCTGCATCCCAAAAGGTTTGAAAGGATGTCTCGCCATTGTCATTTTCCTCGATGAAATTATTAATTGTTTCTATGATTTCTTCTCTCACTAAATGATTTTGGAGTATCATATTGTTTAATTTCCAGTTAGTTTTTGATTTGGTTTTCCATGTACCATTACTAATCATTATTTTTATTGCCTTGTGATCTGAAAAGGCTGCATTTATTATTTCTGCTTTTCTGCATTTGTGTGCTATGTTTCTGTGACCTAATGTATGGTCAATTTTTGTGAATGTGCAATGTGGTGCTGAGAAGAAGGTGTATTCCTTTTAGTCCCTATTTATTTTTCTCCATATGTCTATTAATTCTAATTTTTCTAAGATTTCATTCACTTCTTTTACCTCTTTCTTATTTATTTTTTTATTTGATTTATCTAAATTTGATAATTGTTGGTTTAAGTCTCCCACTAATATGCTTTTACTGTCTATTTCTTCCTTCAATTCTCCTAGTTTCTCTATTAGAAATTTGGGTGCTATATTATTTGGTGCATACATGTTGATTAGTGATATTTCCTCATTATCTAAAGTCCCTTTTAACAAAATATAATTACCTTCCCTATCCCTTTTGATCAGGTCTATTTTTGCTTTGGCTTTATCAGATATCATGATTACCACTCCTGCCTCCTTTCTGTCAGTTGAGGCCCAGAAGGTCTTACTCCATCCTTTAATTCTGACCTTGTGGGTGTCAACCCGCCTCATGTGTATTTCTTGAAGACAATATATGGTAGGGTTTTGGATTCTAATCCATTCTGCTATTCATCTACGTTTTATGTTTGAGTTCATCCCATTCCCGTTCAAAGTTATGACTGTCATTTGTGGACTCCCTGGCATTTTGATAACCTTCCCTAATTCTAACCTTTTTTTCTTTGGCTCTACCTTTTAGTCCAGTGATTTACTTTAAATCAGTCCCCCTTATCCCCTCCCTTGATATGTTTCCCTTTTTAGTCCCTCCCCCTCCCCCTCTCTTTCCCTCCCCTTTTTCTTTCCCTCTCCCCCTCCCCCTCTTGGTTTTCCCTTCTCCCTATCCTTATTGGGTAAGATAGAATTCAAGATCCCAATGGATCTGGATGTTCTTCCCTCTCAGAGTTGATTTCCCTGAGAGTAAAGTTTAAGTAAAAACTCTCTTCCTCTCCTTCTTATAAGAGTTTTCTTTCCCTCCCCTTCCTGTGTGAATCTTTGTGTGAGAAAGATTATTCTATTTGGTCTTTCTTTTCCCCCTATTTACACATTACATTTTCCCCACATGTTAGTATACATAGATTGATATAAATGTAGTCCTTATAGAAGAGAGTTTGAGCAGAAGAAGAAAATAAGATGTTTCTCTTTTTCCCTTTCCTTCATATTTAATTTTTCAGGTATTCCATGCTCTTTGATTTTTGATATCGAACTTTCCACAGAGCTCTTGTCTTTTCATTGCAAAAACTTTGAAATCTTCTATTTTGTTGAATGCCCATACTTTTGCTTGGAAGTATATAGTTAGTTTTGCTGGATACCTGATCCTTGGTTGAAGACCCAGCTCTCTTGCCTTTCTGAAAATCATGTTCCATGCCTTATGGTCATTCAGAGTGGAACTTGCAAGGTCTTGTGTGACCCTGATTGGCATTCCTTTATATCTAAATTGTCTTTTTCTGGCTTCTTGTAGGATTTTTTCTTTTGTTTGAGAGCTTTGGAATTTGGCAATTATATTCCTGGGAGTTGTCTTTTGGGGGTTTAGTGTAGAGGGTGTTCTGTGAGCTCTGTCAGTGGCTGTATTGCCCCCTTGTTCTAGAATCTATGGGCAATTTTCTTTAATTATATCTTGTATTACGATGTCGAGTTTGCTGTTTATTTCTGGCTTTTCTGGAAGTCCAATTATTCTTAAATTATCTCTTCTTCCTCTATTTTCCAAATCTGTCACCTTGTCAGTGAGATATTTTATGTTCTCTTCTAATTTCTTGGCCTTTTGGTTTTGCTTTATTAGTTCTTGCTTTAAGGCCTGGTTTTCTTTTTCAGTTTGGTCATACTGGCTTTGTAGATGCGTGAATTTCTTTTGCATTATTTCCCACTTTTCCTCCCAGAAGGCTTCCATGTTTTTTATAATTTCTGATTCAAATTCTTCATGGGTTTGTGGAGAGTTTCTGTTTCCTTTGGAAGGTTTCGGGGCATTTGCTTGTGTTTCCTCTTTTGTCTCCTCTGTGTTTTGTATTTTTGCTCCATAAAATGTGTCCAAAGTTGCCCCCTTCTTGTTTATTTTGGAATTTAGGGGCTTTTGTGCTTTAGTGTAGTTTGCCATCTCTATCTGAGTGGGGAGGATTAGCTTTTCTTATCTCTGTCTGGTTTTCAGAGGTTTTAGCCCCAGGCAGATTGTCCTTTCTATGAAGTTGTTGTTCTGTCTTCCTGGGGAAGCCAGGAATTGCTGGTGTGTCCCTGGGTTGAATTGAGTGTGCCCTGAGGCAGGGACCCGAGACTGGGATAGAGGGATCCAGCCAGGGGGTTATAAGCTCCCCCCCCCATCTCTCTGTTTCCCTGCTGTCTGGGTGCCCCCTCAACTGGGTCAGGTTGTTTTCAGGAAGCGGCCTTCTGAATAGCTGGCCCTGGGGTCCTTTTGCCAGCTCTGAGGGTTACTGTTGTTTCCGAAGACCCTGCTCTCTGAGGGGGAGAAGCCACGTCTTCCCGGAGCTCTGGGCGAGGGCTCCTGATAAAAAGATTAGCTTTCCCTGGGTTGAATTGAGATTCGGATGGAATGATCCAGCCAGGGGGTTATGAGCTCCCCCGTCTCTCTGTTTCCCTGCTGTCTGGGTGCCCCATCGACTGGGTCAGGTTGTTTTCAGGATGTGGCCTTCAGAATAGCCAGCTCCCGAGGCCCTTTTGCCAGCCCTGAGGGTTGCTGTTGTTCCAGACGACCCTGCTCTCTGAGGGGGAGGGGCCATGGCTTCCCAGAGCTCCGAGGGCTCCTCTCAGGGGGTTATGAACTCCCCAGTCCCTCTCTATTTCCCTGCTGTCTGGGTGCCCCCTCGACTGGGTTAGGTTGTTTTCAGGATGTGGCCTTCAGAATAGCAGGCCGTGGGGCTCTGAGGTTGCCTCTGCTGCCTCGGACTTGGACTCTGCACTCTGGTTTGGGGGTGATGGGTCCTAGGACCTTCCTTCTGCCTACCCCTTAGGTCCAAGTGGTCTCGGGTTCTGGCTTTTGGGGGGAGCTATACCTTTTGATCCAGGTGCAGGTCCAGGAGGAGGACTCCCGGGGTCTATGCTGTTGATCTTTTTGAATTTCGGTGTCCTAGGAGCATTTGGTTTGAGATCAGTAAGGAAGGGTTTCAGGAGATCTGAACTTTAGCTTTCTCTAAGCCGCCATCTTGACCGGAAGCCCCGACTCTTTCTATATCTTGCTTGGTTTTAAAGTCTTTCCCTTCCCACAGGTCTGACATGTATTCTATTCTGTGTTCACCTAATTTACTTATACTTTCCTTCTTTATGTTCAAGTCCCTCACCCATTCTGAATTTATCTTAGTGTAGGATGTGAAGTGTTGATCCAAACCTAATCTCTTCCACACTGTCTTCCAGTTTTCCTTGCAGTTTTTGTCAAATAGTGGATTTTTGTCCCAAAAGCTGGGATCTTTGGGTTTATCGTATACTGTCTTGCTGAGGTCACTTACCCCAAGTCTATTCAACTGATCCTCCTTTCTGTCTTTTAGCCAGTATCAAATTGTTTTGATGACCTCTGCTTTATAATAGAATTTGAGATCTGGGACTGAAAGTCCACCTTCCTTTATATTTTTTTTCATTATTTCCCTGGATATCCTTGATCCTTTGTTCTTCCAAATGAACTTTGTTATGTGTTTTTCTAATTTATTAAAAAAATTTTTTGGAAGTTCAATGGGTGTGGCACTAAATAGATAAATTTGGGTAGAATGGTCATTTTTATTATATTAGCTCATCCTACCATGAGCAATTACTGTTTTTCCAATTGCTCAAGTTTAGTTTTAGTTGTGTGGAGAGTGTTTTGTAGTTATGTTCATATAGTTCCTATGTTTCTCTCAGCAGATAGATTCCTAAGTATTTTATTTTGTCTAAGGTGATTTTGAATGGGATTTCTCTTTCTAATTCTTGCTGCTGAGCTCTGTTGGAAATATATAGAAATGCTGATGACTTGTGCAGATTTATTTTGTATCCTGCAACTTTGCTAAAGTTGTTGATTGTTTCAACTGGCTTTTTGGTTAATTCTCTAAGATTCTTTAAGTAGACCATCATATCATCCACAAAGGATAACTTGGTCTCCTCCTTGCCTATTTTAATGCCTTCAATTTCTTTTTCTTCTCTAATTGTTACTGCTAGTGTTTCTAGTACAATATTAAATACTAGAGGTGAAAATGGGCATTCTTGTTTCACTCCTGATCTTCTTGGGAATGCATCTAGTTTATCCCCATTGCAGATGATGTTTGCTGATGGTTTAAGATATATACTGTTTATTATTTTTAGGAACAACCCTTCTATTCCAGTGCTTTCTAGTGTTTTTAGTCAGTTATTGCTTCCATAGAACTACCCCCTCCCCTAAGCCCATTTAATTTCTTATGCTGATCTATGAGATATTGAAAATGCAATGAGAAAAGTCATAATGCAGAAAGGATGCCTGTTCCATAGTCAAGTCCAGTTCCCATCTTCTTCACTGTACCCTGTTTTCTTATTGTCTCCTTTCAGCAAGGTTATCATTGCTTATGCTTGCTTGTTCTGGTGAGCCCACATCTGGCCTCTTCTTGCCTACAACCTATCAGAGATCATCTTTGGACATGAATATTTCCAGCTAAAATTACACATGGCTCAAAGTTTATAGGCATCGACTCCATTACTGTGAACTTTACACTTCAACTGGTGGTTGTCCTCTTTGCTTTAGAGTGGACCTCTCCTTTCTGTACCTTTCTGCATAGGATAGACAGTATTTCACTTATTACTAACCACCACCACTACTGAAAGGAAAGGGTGGGAGGTAGGGAAATTTAGAAATGGGCATGGTTGTTGTTGAATCATATTCAAGTTCTGTTTGAATATTTGACAACTGATCTGAGTTTTTTTTTTGACGAAGTCACTAGAGTGATTTGTCATTTCTTTCTCTAGCTCATTTTACAAATAAAGAAACTTTGTCAAATGGTTAAATGATTTGCCCAGGGTCACATAGCTGGTAAGTATCTGATACCAGATTTGAACTCAGGAAGATGCTTCTTTTTTTTTTTAAACTCTTATCTTCCATCTTGGAGTCAATACTGTGTAATGGTTCCAAGGCAGAAGAGTGGTAAGGGTAGGCAATAGGGGTTAAGTGACTTGCCCAGGGTCACACAGCTGGGAAGTGTCTGAGGCCAGATTTGAACCTAGGACCTCCCGTCTATAGGCCTGACTCTCAATCCACTGAGCCACCCAGCTGCCCCCAGGAAGATGAGGCTTTCTGACTTCAGGCCCACTCTATCCATAGCGCCACCTAGGACTCCATAGGCATGTAAGGAATGTAATAAAAGAGATAATCTCTCTGAAACTATTTCTAGTTGTGGTAGATGGGCACCCTGGCAGCTCTCTAGTCCCCTAGATGGGACTCGAACCCACAATCCCTGGCTTAGGAGCATCTCTCTATCTCTCCATCTCTCAGAAATACTTCTATCTCCATAACAAATAGGCATCCTGAAGGTTCCCCTTAGCAGCTCTCCAGTCAGCACTGCCAGAATATCCATTTACTGCAAAAAGAAATATTTTCAACAGATTATCTATTTATTACAGGAACATGAAATATATCAGTTTGGTGGAGCTAAAATGTTTAATAGAATAGGGAGAAAGAAAGCTTAAAGATAGAATCATAATCTCATAGAATGTTAGAGCTTATAGATTATTTTGTTAGTCCCCTTTGTTTAATGATGACATTATTTAAACCCAAAGAATGGACATTAATTGCCAAAAGTCATATAGATATTTAATGGCATGTAAGGAGGGAAAATTAAGTAGGTCTTCTGACTCTCTCTAATGTTTATTTTTATACTACAATACTCTGTTCCAGGGGTCCCCAAACTTTTTACACCCTGTCATACTGTTGGAGGGCTGGACTATAAAAAACAAACAAACAAACAATGAACAAATCCCTATGCACATGGCACATATCTTATTTCAAAGTAAAAAAAAAATGAGAACAAATACAATATGTAAAATAAAGAACAAGTAAATTTAAATCAACAAACTAATAACATAATGGTCCCTATAACAGGGAAGTATGACGACCATTTTACTACCATGTTTCCCTGAAAATAAGACACTGTCTTATATTAATTTGACCCCCCCAAAAAAACAGGGGGTGTCTTATAAAACACCCACTGGCAGTGGTGGGCTTCTAACAATAGAGGCCCACTGCTGATGTCATAGGCCAGATCACCGCCATCCAATGCCTATATACAGTACTGGAGGCAGTGCTGGGCCTGTGACACTGTATACCACTCTCTAGGATAGCAGAGGCTGAGCACTGGCTGTGATGGGTCTGTCACACCTTGTACAGGCCCATCACTGCCACCATTATACCGGGCAGCAGTATACACATTGCGGAATCCCCTCCCCCAGATCGCAGCTCACCATGCTGATGTCTTCCATTGTGCAGCCACATAATCCTTTGCATGGCGCCTCATTCTCCTTCAGTTACTCTCTAAAGCTTCCTCAGAGGGGAGAGAGAAGCTTTAAGGTAGGAAGATAGAGAAAGGATAGAAGTTTTAGATACCATGAAGGGGATGACGGAGTCGAATTAGAGATATAAGGTGGCAGGAATGAGTCTTTATTAATTATCAATGAGCCACAGCCAAGCTCTGATCAAAGGACCATTCCGAAAGCTTATACCAGTCCAGAGATCCACATTTAATACCACACAGGTCAGAGAGATGATAGAGAAAGATTAAAGATGGAGCATCAGTGCAAGCTGGAAGGGAGGAAGAGCAGAAGAGAGAAAGGCGGAGCTGGCTGAGGCATATTTAATCTCTTTGATATGCAAATATACACAGTACATGGGGATGATTATCATTGGTTAATGACAAGGTCTAGGTGTGGTTTCTCTCAACCAGATGAGCACAAAGAAACCTGTGTTCCCACCTTACCTGGGAGAAGCTGGGGTGAAAGGTCAGAGGCTTTCCCAGCCATGTGTAATACTGAGCATGCTCAAGACTGAGCATGCTCTCTTCTAAGACAATCTGTACATACCAACTGTTTCCCTTGCCCATAACTAGGGGTGGACTGCTACACTCTCAGAACAAAGTGCCACACAAAGGATTATGTCACCGGAAGTAGTACTGTATGTGAGCGACGCTGTGCTTTGTGGTGCCGCCACATACAGTACTACTCCAGGAGTACAGGATGTGGATGCATCCTAGGTTCCTCTCACTGACCACCAATAAAAGAGGTGCCCCTTCCGGAAGTGTAGTGGGGGCCATATAAATGCCCTCAGGGGGCCACATGTGGCCTGCGGGACATAGTTTGGGGACCCCTGTTCTATACTATCCTGTGTTTCCTTAGGATATGATCAGATTGTGGAAGACATTGAAGGTCATTTTATGGAATTTAGAACACTCTGAAAGTAATGAATGCTATTTGAAAGTTGTTAAGCAGGAGACAGTTAAACAAAGTACCAGAAAGTGAGATTATTCTATGTCAATGATTCCCAGCATTGTTTTGTTCCTCAAACCCCTTTAGACAGCAATGTATTGTGAACCACTAGTGTAGTTTAGTATATTCATCAGATTATATTTATAACACAATTGGGTAATTCTTTATTGCATAAGGTGCCATTAATGTCTATTTAGCATGAACTTCTTGGACTATTATCTCAGACCATTATTGCCAAACCATTAATTGGGAACCACAGCTATATACCACTGTCAAATACTTGGTAGTATTTTGAGGAACCTGTCTGATATGAGCACACTGGACCCATTTGCTAATGCATTATATTCTAATACCACAGACTGGAACTAATTATGTGACAGTCACTAATGCATGATGAATTTTGAGGTCTATCTGCCTATATATGATACTCATTACTTATTCTTAGTCTGGTCACTTTATTAAAATATGCTTAAACTCCTCCCATGCATAACCTCAATTATTTGCAAGGGATGTTTTTGGAAAGAGGACAATTCCATTTCTTACATGCTCATATCTTGTTTATATTACTTATACAATATAAAGTTACACTAATAAGTTTTTTTTTTTTGAAGGAAAACACAATCACAAAAAATATAGTTCCATAGAGAGACCCCAGGACTTAGGCTCTGGATTTAAATCTCAGCTTCATAACCTTTCTTTCCTTATGCCTTTGAAGTCACTTAAATTCTCTGGGCCTCCTCTGTCAAATGAAGAGTTAGATAGACATTGTGGTCATGTAGAAAGGCTACTGGTTTTGGAGTTGGAAAATATTGGTACAAATCCAGATTCAGTTTGAATCCCATCCTTTCTACTTGCTACTATGTGGCTTTAGTTGAGTTATTTAATCTCCCTAGATCTTACCTTCCTCATCTAAAAAAATGATAGAGCTCAACTAAATGGCCTCTATATGTCCTTCCAGCTCTAAATATGTGACAAGGGTCCTTTATAGCTCTAAATCTATGGACCCAGGAGTTCTCCTGTTGCTAAGAACAATTTACTTCATCTACCCAGAATGGATTGATATTCCCAGTGATGGCTCATATTCCCCCAACTGTGATAACTCTATTACTAGACCAGACAATGCCATTAAATTGCTATTTTTGGGAAGGGTTTAATCTGGGAAGATGTCTTCTAGGGAAATTAGGAAGAAAAAATGGATGCCATTATCCTTGCTGCATTTTGGAGGTGTTAGAACTGATCAGGTAATTTGGATAGATTGAGGCCATAGCTGAGGAGGGGAGGTGGCACAGTTGCCAGAAAAACTAAGGCTTTCATTAGGGTAAATGAACATTTAGCACTGTAGTGAATGAAACATGGTGGTTGGGCTCTGGCACTTTCTTTACTTTAGGCATTTTTACAAACATCACCTCTATAAAAGTTTTTATTTTTTAGATCGCCAAAATTCAGTCTCTTCATCTTTGTGCCTTTAATAACAGAGATAAGAGTAAAACTAACAAAAAAAATATCATCCTTTCCTTAACTCTGAAAGAAGATATACTTTTTTCCTTCCTTCTCAGTTTCCCCCTTTATGACTAGGACACCAGAGAAAGGAGATCAAAAATGAACCATTAACTCAAACAATTGTTTGTTGAATGTGAATAAATGAATTAAATTATTTATTTAGTATTTATTATGTGCAAAGTCCTGTGCTAAGTGCTGGTGATACAGATAGAAAATAAGACAGTCTTCTCTCTCAAGGAGAAATCACATGCTAATGGAGGAGATAACACATATGTAAGAATTTCAATTTCTCTCTGTTCCCCTCCTCTCCAAATATCAGGAAAGACTAGGAGAAAAAATACAACTCATATTTTGAAAAAAAGTGGGGTAGTCTAATAGGGGAGATAACATATGGAATATTGCAGCTACAAGTAAGACAGAAAGGTCCTATAGTCCTTAGGGTGCAGTGGTAAAGCAGATGGTGATACTTATTCTTTAATGTCATTTCTATGGATAAATTCATATACATTTCTGATAATGAAGCATTTGATAGTGCCAAGGAATTTGATGGCAAGAAATATCATTTCTGAGTCTTTAGTAGCTATTACTATAGAACCCACAGGAACAGTTCCACAGAGGATGCTTCCAAGGATGGTAGCTGTGGGGACTGGGTCAGAAGCTTTTCTATTCTCAGGACTTTGGGGATTAAGGTCTTGATTTGTCACCTTTGGGTTTCAGGGGGCATGGGTGTTTAGGTGAATGTGGGTTTAGCCTACCTGGAACATATTGCCTTTTGTCTTTTTTTTCAGGTTTTTTTTTCTTCTTTAGCTAGATTAGCGAGTCTGCCCTATGGTTGGAAGTTGGTTGGAATAGCTGATACTTTATCCACAAGAGTTTCTTGTCTAGGTGATGTCTGCGAGGGCTGGGCTGGAAGCAGGTAGCTTCCAGGTCCCTGATAGCAGTAAGGAAGTCCTTTCTTCGCAATGTTTTCTCCCCTCAGCAATAGATGACGGGATTTGGCCAGAAGTAGATTTAATGTTTGTGTGTGTGTGTGTGTGTGTGTGTGTGTGTGTGTGTGTGTGGCACTACTATTTTCTGACTCTTGGGTTCAAGTTCCTGGGCTATCTCTATTAGGGCTCGAGGGGTATAAGGATAAAATTAGAAATTAGGTCTTGTTATATTAGTTTAGAGATGAGAAGTAGAGAAGCTTGCTTGAGAAAGAATTGGAGTTTCAAATAGAACTGAGTCAGAGTGTCAGTTTCAAGTCTAATGTATTTTTCTGTATGGCATTTGGGTTCTGGCAGTTGGTCTCTGGCAGTTGGCAGAGTCACAGAGACCCTTTCTCTGCTTTGAGGAAATAATATATTTGCCTCTTTCTCTCTGTTTCACTGTCTGAGGTAAAAACCTGAAGGTGTTAAGTGTTTTCTTTTTCCAACTTCGGAAACACTACTGACTATCTATTACTGTCTTTATAGATTGTTTAACCCTGGGAAGACCAAAGAAAGATATAGCCTTTGTTATTTTTATAACTTGGAGGTGAATTCAAAATTATGAGAATAATATTGTTAGTTTATTGTAGAACAGGAAAACTTTGAGTTAGTCAGATTAGGAAGGATTAGTATAGCCTGTGAAACACAGGAAAAGTGGTTCCTTGCAGAACCAGGGAGTTTTATTTGGGTGGGAGTTAGAATCTCTTAGAGTTAAAAATCCTTTTATCCTTATATATTTCAATAAGTATTTTACTTTTTATAACCAGAGTCTCTTTAGCATCCGTGCACCTGGCCCTGAAGAGAAGTTCCAAGGTAGATTCTAACGTTTTGATGTTTGGCCACAAATGTTTATTGCTATTTTAGTCTCAAATGTAAGTTTCTAGCATTTAGGAGCCCAGGTGATCAGTGGTTCACTTAACCACCTGGATTCCATCCCCCAACAGTCCCTTCCCTGCCTTCACATCCCATTTGGTTTAGGGGAATAGTAAATGTTTCAGCTCCCCTGCTGAAGTCAGGCTGTTAGCCAAATTGCTTAAGCTTTGGCACATTTGTAGAAAATGATTTTTCTTTTTTTCCTCCTTTTTTTTGGTTTCAGGCATTTTTCCAAATGACTACAATTTGCACATTTCAGCTCAAAAACTGCAACTCTTTTGTCCTTTAATGGTTTCTATTTTAATCAAGTCATCTATCAATGACAAGAGGTGAACCAGAGCTGTGGATGGCTGTGTTGCTGAAGTGAAATGTAGGGCCCCTTTGGGGGGCAGAGGTGTGAGTGTTTCTCTAATGAAGTGTGGTGAGTACTGTCATTTTTAACTTGCCTAGACAAAATTAGAGAAGATGAGATCTTGAAGAGACCCAAGAGAACATCTAGGCCTTTTAGTCCAACCCCCTCATTTTACACATGAAAAAAAACTGAGAAAAACTGGGACTAGAGGGTGGGTTTCCTAATTCCAAATCTAGGATTATAGGAACCTGGATTTAGAGTAGTGATGGGCCTTCAAAGTCATCAATTTAAATTCCCTCATTTTATAGCTAAGTGTATTGAGACCTAGAGAGGGGATGTGATTGTAGCATACTGCTTCTCATGTTACAGCTTCAGGATGAACTCAAATGAAAATGTGTTAATGATGGTTCATCAAGAAATAGGCATGATATTTAGAAAATGTATAAATTCTTTTCAAAATAGCACTTATCTACTTGGGTCACTAAGATTCCATGTCCTATGAATGATAAAGATATTTTTATTAAATCTGATAAATGTTCTGGTTATTAGTCATACTTGGTGAATTACTAGAGGGGAGTTAAAGAATATGCCCATTTATTCTACCTTCATGTAAATACTTTGAGGCATTTCTCCAAGAAAATTAGACAAGCACTTAGGTTAAATTGCTAATTTCTAATTTCTTAAACATTAAGCCTCATTGGTCTATAAGTGGATCCAAGAAATGCCCAGGTAGAGAGGGCAGGGAAAACAAGAAATAAAACACTTAGTACTCTCAGACTTAGTTCTCTCCAATATCTTCAAATGAGAAGTGAAAAGGAAATTTGTATCTGACAGATGGAAAAGGTTTCTATTTTTCCAATAATTTGACAATTTGATGTTGTCCAGTTGTTCTAGTTATGTCCTACTCTTTGTGATTTCATTTGGGGTTTTCTTGGCAAAGAAACTAGAGTTGTTTGCCATTTTCTCTTCCAGCTCAATTTACAGATGAGGAAACTGAGGTAAATAGGGTCAAACAGCAGGTAAGTATCTGAGGCTTCAATTGAACCCAGGTCTTCCTGATTAAGTCAAGTCTAGAGTGTGCTACTCAGCTGCCCCTAGTTTGACAGAAAGGAGTCAACTAATACCCATATATAATGGCACATACCCATGACATTGGGGTGTAATGAAAAGAGTGCTTCATCTAGTATCAGAGTAGCTGAATTCAAATTCTTGTTCTCTTATTTACTACCTATATGACTTTGGGCAAGACAATAAACCTTCTTCAATATCATTTTCTCATTTCTAAAATAAAAGGGTTTTAACTAGATGATTTCTGACTTCCTTTCTAACATTAAATCTCTGAGTCTTTCAAACATGTCCTAATATAGTTTCTTTGTTTTAAATTTTAATTTATTTTTTTATTTTTTTAAAACCCTTACCTTCCATCTTGGAGTCAATACTGTGTATTGGTTCCAAGGCAGAAGAGTGCTAAGGGCTAGGCAATGGGGGTCAAGTGACTTGCCCAGGGTCACACAGCTGGGAAGTGTCTGAGACCAGATTTGAAGCTAGGACCTCCCCTCTCTAGGCCTGGCTCTCAATCCACTGAGCCATCCAGCTGCCCCCTCTAATATAGTTTCTTAATCATCAAAGCACTTACACAAATGCATAACCTTGTATACATATAGAATTATCCTTAAACATAATACTATACACTCACTGTCATATTCAATTGTATACTTACCCATAATTATATCATACACTTTTCCATGCCTAATGTTCCTAAGGAGAGGAATCTTGCATTTTACCAAATCCCACTAAAAAAGAGTATTTCAGACTTTCTAGAATCTATGAGTTTTCTTTATATCCTAGGTCTTCAGGGAAATTTTAAGTTTAGAGAATGTCTCAAAAAGAAAATACCATTTATCTGTTTGCCTACATAGGAAGGCACCCCTTCCCTGGGGGCAAATAATCCCACCATAAAGGTAAAATCCGTGGCAACAAAAGTGGATTTGATGAATTTCTTGGCAAGTCAACCAATCTAAGAAGTTCTGAGTCCAATTAAAGCTTCTAGCAATGAGACTATGTATCAATTATAACATCCAAGAAGGGAAATGCAGAGATTCTTATCACAAGAAATGGAGACCCCATCAAATGGGCCAAATCCCCCAAAGATCCAGTACTAGGCAGGATGCCATCTTCAGGAGGGAATTATAAAGATATTCCTTTCCTGTCTTCAAGTAGTTACAAGGTGATGTTTAAACATTTTTTTCAGTTACATATAGAAACACTTTTTGACATTTTAAAAATCAGATTTTCTCCCTCCCTCCTTCTGTCTCCAAGTAGTGAATAGTCTGATATAGCTATTACACAAACTTTCTTATAATTAAGATTTCCATATTGCTCATGTCATGATAGAAGAGACATATCACACACACACACACACACACAATAGAACACTCATGAAGAAAATGTAGTGGAAGATGGCATGCTTTGATCTGTACTCAGATTCCAACAGTTCCCTCTCTGGCTGTGGATAGCATTTTCATCATTTTCATCAGGGAGACTTGCTTTGCTGGTAATGATTTAGTCCTTCACAGTTGAACATTGTACAATATTTCTGTTACTGCATACATTGTTCTTCTAGTTCTGCTCACTTCACTTTGCATCAGTTGTAATAATAATCAGTTTTCCTTTCCACACAGTTCATCGCAGTCTTTCTAGGCTTTTCTAAATGTATCTCATGTATCATTTCTGATGACACAATAGTATCCCATTATAATCATATATCACAACTTGTTCATGTTGATGGACATCCCCTCTATTTCTAATTCTTTGCCACTACAGAAGAATTGTTAAAATATTTTGGCACAGGTAGATCCTTTGCTCATCTCTGATATCTTTACGTTACAGACCCAGTAATGTTATTACTGGGTCAAAGAGTATGCATAGTTTTGCAACTCTTTGGACTTGGTTCCATATTGTGCTCCAGAATTATTGTATCAGTTCACAATTCTACCTGAAGTGTAATAGTGTCCTAGTTTTACTACATAGCTTCCAACACTTATCAATTTTCTTTTGGGTCATGTTAACCAATCTGGTAGTTATGAGGTGATATCTCAGAGCTATCTTTTAATTTGCATTTCTCTAATCAATAATGATTGGGAGCATTTTTTCATATGATTATGAATAGTTTTAATTATTTCCTCTGAGAACTGAGTTTGTATCATTTGACCATTTTTTGATTGGAGAATGCTTTGTATTCTTATGCATTTGAATTTATTCTCTACATGTTTGAGAAATAAGGCTTTTGTCAGAGACACTCACTAAACATTTTTGTCTCAAAATTTGTTGTTTATCCTCTAATCTTGGTTGAATTAGTTTTATTTGTACAATCCCTTCTTAATTTAATGTAATGAAAATTATTTATTTCATTTTTGATAATGTTCTTTATATCTTATTTGATCATAAATTCTTCATTATCTATATGTCTTACAGGTAAACTTTTCCAAATTCCCCTAATTTATTTATGGTGTCACCTTTTGTTTCTAGAACAAGTATTGATTTTGACTTTATCCTAGTATATCGTGAGAGATGAAGGTCCTTGCCCAGCAGTTTTTGTCAAAAAGTAAGTTCTTTTGCCAAGTGCTTACTTCTTTGGGTTTATTGAATACTGTTAGTATAGATATTACCTGTGATATGTTGATTACCTAATCTATTTTATTGATCCACCACTGTATTTCTTAGACAGTATAAGATTGTTTTTACGATTACTGCTTTATAATATAATTGGATATCTGGTACTGCCAGGTCTCCTTTTTTCATTTTTTTTCATTAGCTCCCTTCATATGCTTGGCCTTTTGTTCTTCCAGCTGAAATTTGTTGTTATTTTTTTCTAGTTCTATGAAATAATTTCTGGGTGGCTTCATTGGTATGGCACTGAATAAATAAATTAATTTAAATAGGATTGCCATTTTCATTATATGGACTTGGTCTATCCATGAGCAATTAATGTTTTTTTTCCAATTGTTTAAGTATGACTTTGTGTGAAGAGTATTTTGTAATTGTGTTCATTTGGTTACTAGATTTGTTTTGGTAGTTATACCCTCCCATGCCCTCCCCAGATCTTTTATATTGTCTAGAATTATTTTGAATTTAATTTACTTTTCTATCCCTTGCTTTAGAATATTTTTGGTGGAAAATAGAAATGGTGATGATTTAAATGAGTTTGTTTTGTATCCTGCATCTTTGCTAAAGTTGTTATTTATTTCTATTATTTTTTTTGGTTGATTCTCTAGGATTTCATAGGTATTCCATTGTGTCATCTACAAAGGGTGATAATTTTATTTCCTCATTACCTATTCTAATTCCTTTACTTATTTTTTCTGCTCATTATTATAGCTGGTATTTCTACTATACTATTAAATAGTACTGGTGACAATAGGCAATATTGCCTATTGTCAATCTTAGATCTTGATGGGAAGGATTCTAGTTTATTCCCATTCTAGAAAATGCTTGCTGATGGTTTTAGATAGATTCCCATTATCATTTTAAGGAAAGCTCTTTCTATATCAACATTTTTTCATGTTCTTATTTTTAAGAATGGAAAGTATTTGTTGTCAAGGGCCTTTTCTGGATCTATTGAAATAACTGTATTTTTTATTGATTTATTGTTTCCAATGTTCTGTTTTGCTAGGCATGTAACTCTAGGATATAATCCTAGATGATAGATCCTTTGCTCTTTGGAATATGATATTCCATACCTTCTGATCTTTTAATGTAGAAACTGCCAGGTTCTGTGTAATCATGACTGTGGTTCCTTGATATTTGAATTGTTTTCTTCTGGCAGTTTTTAGTACTTTTACCTTAGCCTGGGAGTTCTGAAATTTGGCCACAATAGTGGATTCTTTCAACTTTGATTTTTTTAATTGAAATTTTTATTTAATTAATTTAAAATATTTTCCCATGGTTACATGATTTATGTTCAGCCATTCCTCAATCAAAAGGCATACCCTCATTTACCAATATTTTGTCACAACAAAGAGTGCAGCTATGAACATTCTTGTACATGTCTTTTTCCTTATTATCTCTTTGGGGTACAATCCCAGCAGTGCTATGGCTGGATCAAAGGGCAGACAGTCTTTTAGCACCTTTTGGGCATAGTTCCAAATTGCCCTCCAGAATGATTGGATCAATTCTATGGTAGAGGCATGGAGAGAGAAAGGACTTATAAGCCAAGATGCAAAAACCAAGGCTGGGGACCTGACCTGCCTGTCAATCAAGAATATGGTTCCAAACGGAATGTTCCCAGGAGTGGCACTTGGCGGTTTCTGGCACAGAGGAGAAGAAGCAGAGACTTGGCTTTGACTTTGGCTCTGGCAGTTGAGTTGGCCAGGAGAAACGGAGAGACTTTGGACTTTGTTTTCTCTCTGGGGTTAAGCTGAGAGACCTTGCTGGCTTTTGAAGAAGAAAGATGATTTTTTAAACATTATTTTATTTGGTCAAATTTAAACATTATTCATTAGAAACAAAGATCATTTTCTTTTCCTCCCCCCTCCAACCACCCCTCCCAATGACGATGCGTGATTCCTCTGGGTATCACATGTGTCCTCAATCTGATCTCTTTTCCATGTTGTTGGTATTTGCATTAAGGAGTTCATTTAGAGTCTCTCCTCAATCATATCCCCTCCAGCCCTGTAGTCAAGCTGTTGCCTTTCCTTGGTGTTTTTACTCTACTTGTTTGTCCTCTGCTTGAGGGTAGTGTTTTTATTTTCTCCTTGATCCCAATGGATTGTTCAGGGACATTGCATTGACACTAATGGAGAAGCCCATTACGTTCGATTGTACCACAGTGTATCAGTCTCTGTATACAATGTTCTCCTGACTCTACTCCTTTCACTCTGCATCACTTCCTGGAGGTCGTTCCAGTCTCCATGGAATTTCTCCACTTTATTATTCCTTTTAGTACAATAGTATTCCATCACCAACATGTACCACAATATGTTCAGCCATTCCCCAATTGAAGGGCATCCCCTCATTTTCCAATTTTTGGCCACCACAAAGAGCGCAGCTATGAATATTCTTGTACATGTTTTTCCTTATTATCTCTTTGGGGTACAAACCCAGCAGTGCTATGACTGGATCAAAGGGCAGACAGTATTTTGTCACCCTTTTGGCATACTTCCAAATTGCCCTCCAGAATGGTTGTATCAATTCACAACT
Organism: Monodelphis domestica; assembly: GCF_027887165.1. Taxonomy (NCBI): domain Eukaryota; kingdom Metazoa; phylum Chordata; class Mammalia; order Didelphimorphia; family Didelphidae; genus Monodelphis; species Monodelphis domestica. Next base: position 605,383,706 of record NC_077227.1, read on the forward strand.
CCACCAGCAATGAATTAATGTCCCAACTTTGCCACATCCCCTCCAACATTCATTACTTTCCCTTGCTGTCATGTTTTTGTTATGAAGATTGTTTCCCAATTTGTTGCTTCCCTTCTAATTTTGGTTACATTGCTTTTATTTGTACAAAAACTTTTTAATTTGATGTAATCAAAATTATTTATTTTGCATTTTGTGACTCTTTCTATGTCCTGCTTTGTTTTAAAGTCTTTCCCTTCCCAAAGGACTGACATGTATACTATTCTGTGTTCACCTAATTTATTTATAGTTTCCTTCTTTATGTTCAAGTACATTCATCCATTCTGGGTTTAGCTTGATGTAGGGTGTGAGGTGTTAATCCAAACCTAATCTCTCCCACACTGTCTTCCAGTTTTCCCTGCAGTTTTTGTCAAATAGTGGATTTTTGTCCCAAAATCAGGGGTCTTAGGTTTGTCATAGACTGTCTTGCTAAGGTCACTTAGCTTGAGTCTATTCAACTGATCCTCCTTTCTGTCTCTTAGCCAGTACCAAATTGTTTTGATGACCACTCCTTTATAATAGAATTTGAGATCTGGGACTGAAAGGCCACCTTCCTTTATATGTTTTTCATTATTTCCCTGGATATCCTTGATCCTTTGTTCTTCCAAATGAACTTTGTTATGTTTTTTTCTAATTCATTAAACATTTTTTTTGGAAGTTCAATGGGTATGGCACTAAATAGATAGATAAATTTGGGTAGGATGGTCATGTTTATTATATTAGCTCATCCTACCATGAGCAATTAATGTTTTTCCAATTGCTCAATTTTAGTTTTAGTTGTGTGGAGTGTTTTGTAGTTATGCTCATATAGATCCCATGTTTCTCTCAGCAGATAGATTCCTAAGTATTTTATTTTGTCTAAGGTGATTTTGAATGGGATTTCTCTTTCTAATTCTTGCTGCTGAGCTCTGTTGGAAATATATAGAAATGCTGATGACTTATGTGGGTTTATTTTGTATCCTGCAACTTTGCTAAAGTTGTTGATTTTTTTCCACTAGCTTTTTGGTTGATTCTCTAGGGCTCTTTAAGTAGGCCATCATATCATCTGCAAAGAGCGATAACTTGGTCTCCTCATTACCTATTTTAATGCCTTCAATTTCTTTTTCTTCTCTAATTGCTACTGCTAGTGTTTCTAGTACAATGTTAAATAGTAGAGGTGATAATGGGCATCCTTGTTTCACTCCTGATCTTATTGGGAATGCATCTAGTTTATTCCCGTTGCAGATGATGTTTGCTGATGGTTTTAGATATATACTGTTTATTATTTTTAGGAAAGACCCTTCTATTCCTATGCTTTCTAGTGTTTTTAATAGGAATGGGTGTTGTATTTTATCAAAGGCTTTTTCTGCATCTATTGAGATAATAATGTGATTTTTGTTGGTTTGCTTGTTGATATGGTCAATTATGTGAATGGTGTTCCTCATATTGAACCAGCCCTGCATTCCTGATATAAATCCTACTTGATCATAGTGAATGACCCTTCTGATCACTTGCTGAAGTCTTTTTTCTAGCATCCTCTTTAATATTTTTGCATATATGTTCATTAGGGAGATTGGTCTATAGTTTTCTTTCTCCATTTTTGCCCTGCCTGGCTTTGGAATCGGTACCATGTTTGTGTCATAAAAGAAATTTGGTAGAACGCTCTCTTTGCTGATTATGTCAAGTACTTTGTATATTATTGGGATTAGCTGTTCTTTGAATGTTTGATAGAATTCACTTGTGAATCCATCAGGCCCTTGGGGTTTTTTCTTAAGGAGTTCTTTAATGGCCTGTTGGATTTTTTTCCTGATATGGCATTATTTAAGAATTCTTTTTCTTCTTCTGTTCATCTAGGCAATTTATATTTTTGTAAATATTCATACATATCACCTAGATTGGCATATTTATTGCCATATAATTGGGCAAAGTAGTTTTTAACGATTGCCTTAATTTCCTCTTCTTTGGAGGTGAGATCCCCCTTTTCATCTATGATACTGTTAATTTGCTTTTCTTCTAACTTTGTCTATTTTGTTTGTTTTTTCAAAGTATCAGCTTCTTGTCTTATTTATTAGTTCAATAGTTCTATCACTTTCAATTTTATTAATTTCTCCCTTAATTTTTAGGATTTCTAATTTGGTTTTATTCTGTGGGTATTTAATTTGTTTGCTTTCAAGGTTTTTTGATTTGCATGTCCAATTCATTGAACTCTGCTCTCCCTAGTTTGTTAATATATGCACTCAGGGCTAATAATTTTCCTCTTAGCACTGCTTTGGCTGCATCCCATAAAGTTTGAAAAGATGTCTCACCATTGTCATTTTCTTCAATGAAATTATTAATTGTTTCTGTGATTTGTTCTCTAACTAACTGACTTTGGAGCTTTATATTATTTAATTTCCAATTCATTTTACTTTCCATGTACCCTTACTGATCATTTTTATTGCCTTATGATTTGAAAAGGCTGCATTTATTATTTCTGCTTTTCTGCATTTGTATGCCATGTTTTTATGACCTAGTGTATGGTCAATCTTTGTGAATGTACCATGTGATGCTGAAAAGAAGATGTATTTATTTTTGTCCCTACTTATTTTTCTCCATATATATTACCTCTAATTTTTCTAGGATTTCAGTCACCTCTTTTACCTCTTATTTATTTATTTATTTATTCATACATTTATTTATTTGATTTATCTAAATTTGATAGTGGTTGGTTCAGATCTCCCACTACTATAGTTTTATTATCTATTTCCTCCTTCATTTCTCCTAGTTTCTCCATTAGAAATCTGGGTGCTATACCATTTGGTGCATACATGTTGATTAGTGATATTTCCTCATTGTCTATTCTACTACCTTTTATCAGGATGTATTTACCTTCCCTATCCCTTTTAATCAGGTCTATTTTTGCTTTGGCTTTGTCATATATCATGATTGCAACTCCTGCCTTCTTTCTGTCTGTTGAGGCCCAATAGATCTTACTCCAACCTTTAATTCTGACCTTGTGAGTATCTATCCGCCTGTGTGTGTTTCTTGAAGACAACTAATGTAGGGTTTTGTATTCTAATCCATTTTGCTATTCATCTAAGTTTTATGGGTGAGTTCATCCCATTCATATTAAATGTTATGATTGTCATTTGTGAATTCCCCAGCATTTTGATATCCTCCCCTAATTCTGACATTACTTCTTTTGCTATAACCTTTTAAACCAGTGATTTACTTTAAACCAGTCCCCCTAGTCCCCTCCCTTGTTATGCTTCCCTTTCTGGCTCCTCCCTTTTGATTACCTTCCCCTCCTCCCTCTCCTTCCCTCCCTTTTTGTATTCCCTTCCCCCCAATTCCCCTTAGTTTTCCCTTCTCACTTACCCTGTTGGATAAGATAGAATTCAAGATCCCAATGGATCTAGATGCTCTTCCCTCTCAGAGTTGATTTCACTGAGTGTAAGGTTTATGTAATACCAATTAGCACTCTTTTCTTCTCCTTATAAGAGAATTTTTCCCCTCCCTTTCCCATGTGTATCTTTGTGTGACAAAGATTGTTCTATTTAATTTATTTCTATTTCTTCAAGTATATCTTAGTACCATCATTGATCCCTCTTCCCTTTTTCTTTCTTTTTGTTTTTTCCCCTCCAAAACATGTTAATGCCCCAATCTTTCCCTATTTGTGATTCGTCTGATTACTCTATTAATGCATACAATTTTTGAAAGTTACACATAACATTTCCCCCATGTGTTAGTATATATAATTTGATCTAATTGTAGCCCTTATAGAAGAGAGTTTGAATAAAAGAAAAAAAAACAGTTTTCTCCTTTTCCCTTTCTTTCACATTTACCTTTTCATGTTTCTATTGCTCTTTGTGTTTGGATGTCAAACTTTCCACTGAGTTCTGGTCTTTTTTTTTTTCAAATACTTGGAAATCTTTTATTTTGTTGAATGCCCATACTTCCCCTGGAAGTATATAGTCAGTTTTCATGGGTAGCTGGTTCTTTTTTTTTAATTAATTAATTAATTTATTTATTTTATTTGAGCATTTCAAAATCATTTTCTTTTCCTCCCACCCCCACCCCCACCTCTCCCATAGTTGATGCGCGATTCCACTGGGTATCATGGATAGCTGATTCTTGATTGAAGACTCAGTTCTCTTGCCTTTCTGAATATTGTTTTCCAGGTTTTTGTGGTCTCTTAGCATGGCCACTGCTAGGTATTGTGTAATCCTTATTGGTGTTCCTCTGTATCTGAAGTTTCTCCTTTTGGCTTCTTGTAAGATTTTCTCCTTAGCTTGGAAGCTCTTGAATTTGGCAATTACATTCCTGGGGGTTGTCTTTCGGGGATTTAGTATAGAGGGTGTTCTATGAACCCTTTCTATTTCTATTTTGTCTCCTTGTTTGAGAACATCATGGCAAAATTTTTTTTGATGATCTCTTGTAGTATGGCATCAAGATTTTTTTTTTCAGGTAGACCAATGATACTCAAATTGTCTCTCCTTCCTCTGTTTTCCTGGTCTGTCACCTTGTCAGTGAGATATTTTATGTTTTCTTCTAATTCATTAATTTTTTTGACTTTGCTTTATTAATTCTTGCTGTTTTGCAAGATCATTGTCTTCCAGTTGCTTTATTCTGTTCTTTAAGGACTGGTTTTGCTTTTCAGTTTGTTCTGCCCTTCTGTTTGAGGCTTCCAACTCTTTCTCCAATTTGGAGTTCTTGTCTGTCAGACTGTTGACCTCTTTCTGAATTTTTTCCCCATTTTTCTTGACAGAAGGTTTCCATCTTTTGGATAAGCTCCATTTTGAGTTCTTCCAGAGCTTGTGGACAATTTCCATTTTTTGAGGGGGCATGTTTTGATTTTGTTTGAATTTCATCATCTTTTTCCCCTGTTGCCTGGGTTTTCCCTCCATAAAGGTTTTCAATAGTCACTTTTTTCCATTTCTTCATTGAGTCTTGATCTTGGGCACTATGAATCATCCCTTTGGTGGTTTTCCCTTTCCTTTTTAGTCAGAGGTCTGAGTGAGATGGATGGGTTTTGGTGATTTTGCCTCAGGCAGGTTCTTCCACAGCAGCCTCTGCAATTTGTTAGCATTCCCTCCTGCGTGGTCTGTAGTCTCTTCTCTCCAGTGCGCAGGAGTCTCCTGTGATTCCACTCTGAGGTGTATTTCCCTTGCTAGTTCCCAAGGACCCTGGCATGCCCCCCCAGTACAGTGAGGAGTGGAGCTTTTGTCTCAGGCAGTTTCTAGAGTCTCCCCGACGTTTGCAGTTTGCAAGCACCCCCACGGTTTGTGTGTTCTCCAGTGAGCAGGGGTCTCCTATGAAACCGCTCTGAGAGGTAGCTCCCTGGCAGTCCTAGTTAGATCCCAAGGACCCTAGTGTGCTCCCCCCCCCCATCAGTCACTACAGAGATGTTCCTCACTCACTTGCTGTCTCTGGTGAGCACACTGGTCCCTACTCTGGTTCTGTAGGTGAGGAGGGGTAGTTCAGCTCACATTTGGGTGTGAGCTTTTTCTCCTTCTTATATTGTGGAAATGCTCAAACCCCATGTACCTTCATTGCTGTGCCCTACTTTAGAGTCCCTCCATTCTTCCAAAGATGATTTTTATGCTCTTTTGAGGTAGTCTATTTCATTCAGTGCCAGGGGAGAGGAAGTGATTCGTGTCTAGATTGCAGCCATGTTTACCCAGAAGTCCCCCTGAAAGGTATTCAAGAAAGAAGATTTTAAACTGCTGTTGTCCTCCATCTCTCTAACTGTCTTAGAGTCACAGTTGTGATTGGACTACTTTCTCAAACCCTCAAATTCTCCCTCATTTTAGATTAGGGAAATCCTCATCCCTGTTACCTCAGTTTCCTATCCTGTTATCCCAATAAATTCCTTGACTTGAAAAAGGAAAAACCATTGGCTTCTTCCCTCCCCCCTGAGTGAACCATAAAGATATTCTTTTCTTTTCCTTTTTTAAGTCAAGGGGTTTATTGGGATAACAGTATAGGAAACTGAGGAAAGAGGGATGAGGATTTCCCTAATCTAAAATGAGGGAGGGTTTGAGAAAGTAGTCCAATCACAACTGTGACTCTAAGACAGTTAGAGAGATGGAGGACAGAAGCTGTTTAAAATCTTCTTTCTTCTTCACAAAGCCAGCAAGGTCTCTCAGCTTAACCCCAGAGAGAAAACAAAGTCCAAAGTCTCTCAGTTTCTCCTGGCCAGCTCAACTGCCAGAGCCAAAGTCAAAGCCAAGTCTCTGCTTCTTCTCCTCTGTGACCAGAAACACCCAAGTACCACTCTTGGGAGAACAAACATTCCGTTTGGAAACTTCTTCTTGATTGACAGACAGGTCAGGACCCCAGCCTTGGTTCTTGTATCTTGGCATACAAGCCCTCTCTCTCTCCATGCCTCTACCACAATTCTCAACTCCACCAGCAATGCATTAATGTCCCAATTTTGCCACATCTCCTCCAACATTTATTACTTTCCTTTGCTCTCATATTAGCTAATCTGGTAGGTATGAGGTGGTACCTCAGAGTTTAAACTTTGATTTTTATTTCTTGTTCAAGGATATCAAGGCAGTTCCCTTGATATATACTGTCCAGGCTCTGCTTTTGATTGTGACCTTTAGATATTCCTATAAATCTTGCATTAATCGCCTGGAGATATTTTACTAGTAAATCTTTACTTCCAATGAAATATTTTACATTTATCTTTCATTTTGTATTTTTATAAAATTTGTCTTATTGTTTCCTGACATCTTATGGTTTCATTAGCTTTTATTTATCCAATTCTATGTTTTAGGAATTTATTTTCTACCTTGAATTTTTGTGTTTACATCTCTATTTGGTCAATCCTATTTTTTAAAGAGTTATTTTCTACTTATTTTTTGCTTTCATTTTCATTTTGCCCATTCTATTGCTTAGGAAGTTGTTTTCTTCACTGCATTTTTTGCCTTTCTTTCCTTTTGTTCTATTCTAATTTTGGTGGTGGTGGAGGTGGGGAAATTAGTTTCTGTGAATTTTCTTCCAGATGAGTTTTTCTGTCAATTCCCTTATTTTTTAAAACTTCATTTCAAGAACTTGCTGCCCTTATTCTTCATGGTATGTCTCTTGAAGAGATGACACTTCTGTCTTGCTCTGAGGAGGTTTATAGCTGATTTGTCTGGCTATATAGGTATATGTATGTGTGTGTATGTGTGTGTGTGTATATATATATATTATATTATATTATATTATATTATATTATATTATATTATATTATATTATATTTCCTCTCTGTTTCACAGACTTGTCTGTTCCCCACTCTGCTGTTTTTCTGCCCCTGCAAAGTGGCCCTAGCTGGGCAGATCCCCTGCTCTGGGATCTCCTTTCCCAGGCACTCTGCTGCTACATGGGAATGAGAAGGTAACTATAGTTCCAGATCCTTCTCTCTATTCCCTTGTAGCCCCAGGGCCCTGTTGCCATATGGGTATGAGTAGGGTCCTGAAGTTTGAATTCCTCTTTTCTCTTCCCTTATAGCCCCAGGGCTCATGGTAGTTTTTATTATTGTGAACTCCACTAAGCACAAGAGAAATGTTTTGGAATATATTTTTTTCCTGTCTCAATGGTACAGTCAAGTAAGTCATATGAACATAATTCATATTCTACACCTCAAAGAATAATGTACATTTTAATTTAAGCATTTGATTATGAGCCAGATAATATTAATCTTTAAGTAAACTATATCTTCCTGACAGATATAACTCAAAAGACTATGGCAATTCATGAAGTTCTACACTAAATACAATTAGTTCAATTAGCAAATGGCAAATAGAAATAGGATAGAAGTCCTGTAAGTTATTCAAGAGAAACTTGAAAAAGTTGAATTTTGATCATTTGAAGTATAAGATTTGACAGAACCAAAATTCAAGATTTTAGGATCAAAAAATAAATTGTCCTGTGGGTGAAAATAGCAATCAGATTCAATTTTCATTATTTTAAATATTTTTGAACAATAAGAATAAAATAAAAATTACATTTTAGAAATGAAAAGATATTGGTTATAGATATGGAGATTTTCTCTAGATATATAGACTAGAACTGAAAAAACTGTGTGGGTATGGGAGGGGGAGAGAGACTGTTTTAATTTTTTAATACCTAAATTCATTCCTATAGTCTCACACATTCCTCTCATTTCTTTACTCTTTTCCTTATCATGATTTCTATTAATTCAGCCTCTCCATTTTCCTAGTCTGTTATTCTTTTTTAAGACTTCATTTCCCCCTATAGCTAGTCTTAGCAGCTTCAATTATATTTTTTTAAAAAAATGTTTTATAAGCATTCACTAACCCAGAATAAACAAATAGACAGTTTTCCATGGAAATTAGTAGTTGTAATGGTCATTGATGAAAAAAAAGTAGAAAAATCTGAATTTCATAAGGTATGAAGAGTGATGAGAAGGCTCTAGTAGTTTTTAGAGGTTGTACTATATTTATTTTTTTTCCATAGCCAACCACCAGTTTTATGCAAATAAAATTCAAGTTAATTTATTTGTCTAAGGAAAAGATAAAAGGACTGGAGATATATCTTTTTAAATCTCTGGTTTGTAAGGGAGAATGAAAGGTTTGTTAACTAGAAGAGCATGGTATAGGAAAAGGAGAAATAAAGAATGAATGTGTCATTCTAGTTACATAATACATTTGAAGCCTTCTTATAAATTATTGAACTAATACTGAATAATAAAAAGGTAATATACTATCTCCCTTGGTTACATATTTTGACACAATAGAGACTCTATCAAATTTATCAATACATATCTACTTTTGGTTACTCAGATGAGCATTAAATGAACCATCAGAAAAAATCCCAAAAGCTTTTAAAGGGATTATAAAATAAAAAAAGGGAGAGTCTTAAAAACAAAATTCTTGAAACACAAGCAATTGATTGTGGTTGAGAGAGAAAATGGGAAGTTATCTAGAGAAATTAAGGGTGATGTGCTTGGAACTTAAACTTGGGACTTAAAGATTTGTGTACAGAAGGTGTAATAAAAGGCAGATGGCAGAAGATAAATATGAAAGTGACAGTATAGCTCTAGAAGGCCAAGAATGCTTAATCCTAAAAGAATTTTAGGCTTTTGTAAATGTTAAGAAAAAAGAAAGAATTGTAAATATGTAAAGGGCATGTGAAAGAGTGAAGAAAAGTAGTTGGTTGCTTGCTTCGGGTAGTTGGGAGAATAACAAGAGATTGAAAAAGGAAGTTAAGGAGAACAATCTTCAGACTGGTGAAGTATGACACAATTAGTCTAGACAATTGTAGGAAACAAATTTAGGTTTGAGATAAGGAGAAAGTAGTTCCTAACAATAGAATTTTCCAAACACAATTAGAGGATATGAAAATGGAAGAAACTTCCCTAAGATATGGTTGGTTACCTGTTATTTAAGGTCTTAAAGCAACAAAAGGATGACCTCTTGAGAGATTTGCTGTAGGTAATATTTTTCAAATTGACTTTCTCAAAATAGTCACTGTCATTCTTCCCAATTTTGAGATTCTTTGATCTATCACGTGCATATTTGAACAGGGGATTGAAACATGAAATAAGTGAGTAAATTCCATGAAAGCCACTAATTACTTTTGAGGAATTAAATCCATTATGCCTGGGGAAAGTTCACTGCACAGTTCTGAAGACCTTGCAGATCTAAGTGTTGAACCACTATTGGCAACCTCTGAAATACTATGGGAAATTGGAGGGATGCCCTTAGAACTCCATGGATATATATCTTCATTTCCAAAAAGCACAATAAAATAGGTTCTTCAGAATGGACTCATTAAGAAGAATTCATGCTAAACTAACCCTCATTTTATTTTTGATGGGACAACTTGACTTGTAGATCAGGAAAATGATATAGATAAAGTATGCTTGGATTTTAATAAGTTACTTGACCTGGAATCTAATGATATTCTTGAATACAAGAAGTACAGATGTGGGGGCTACATGATAGGAATCAGATGGATTTAGAAATGGTTGAAAGTTAACACTCCCCAAATGTTAAATAATGGATAAGTAGCAATCCATAGAGGTCTGTTGCTCAGTTCTCCAAAGCTTCCTTCTTTGCTCTGTTCTATTTAATATTTTCATTGGTGTCAGATGAAAGAGGGCATGGAATGCTTCTTAAATGTGCTGTTCCTAGGAGGGACAGTTATGATAATGGATAGCAAAATCAGGATCCAAAAGGATCTCAAAAGACAATCACAATGCTCTAAATCAAATAAGATGAAGCATAATACATATAAATTTAAAGGCTTTTTCTTGCCTTTAAAGCGTCAACTGCACAAGTATTAGACAGGGAAGACATAGATACACATTAGTTTTAGAGGACTGAGGGGGAGGAGAGAGACCTAGTTACAATCTAGCTCAATATGAGTCAGTTAACATAGAGGACAAAAAAACTAAAGCAGTCTTATTCTTTATTAATCTGGGTAGAGTGTCCATATAGGACTGAGGCAGAATAGTCTTCTTGTAGCATGCTATCTGAATACATGAGGGATCTGGTGAGGGAATTCCTGTGATAAGCCCTTTTTTATTAGTATAAATAAGATTGTTTTTGTTGTTGTTGAGTTGTTTCAGTTGTGTCCAACTCTTTATGACCCCATTTGTGTTTTTTTTTTGCAAAGCTATTATAGCAGCTTACAATTTTCTTTTAGAGATTATTTTACTAATAAAGAAACTGAGAGAATCAGAGTTAAGTGACTCACTCAGGGTCACATAGCTAGGAAGTGTCTGAGGCCAGATTTGAACTCAAGGAAATGAATCTTCCTGACTCCTGATCCAGCACTCTATCTACTGTGCCACCTCGCTGCCCAAATAAGATTGCTATCCATCCATTACTCAGTACATCAATTCTAAAGCATTACTAGAAGCATATAAAAGTTAAGTGACTGGCCCAGGAGTACAAAGCTAAATAAGTGTGGTATATAAACTCAGATCTTCCTGAATCCTTATTTAGCTCCTAACACACTACAAAACATTATGCCGTATAAAATTTTATCTTTAAATGGAGGTTGGGTTTGAATCTTACTAGTGGCTATCACTTGAGATAGCACTTTTCATTTTGAGAGCATCTCTAATGCTTATGGAATTTTCCCTACATTTTACTGAAATGTAATTCCCTATAACTTCCATAAACACTGTATTTCATTATGCTGTCCTCATACAGTATATACAGCATTCAGTATCTGTTATCTCTCACTTCCACAACCAAAAGAGAGAAGTGTATTTTCTGATCTTTTTTTCTTAGAGCCAACCTTGATCATTTAGGTCAAAATTGAGACATTTAATTTTGTTTTATTGTCCTTTTCATTAACATTAGTATTCTAAGGAGAAATCAGGCTGTAATCAAATCACATTTAAATAACATTAAAAGTTTGTTTGAGTACTAGCTATCTTCAGGGCACTCATTTCCATTAGATCCTGTGTTGTAAAACCTGTAATTAGCACAGGGAGGCCTTGTTTGCTAGTAAAATGTAGGGCTTTTTAAAAATTCAAATATCTATCAGTAAACCTGTGCTAAGTTACTTAGAATTAATTTCCCAAAGTTTTGCATTTGGGTTGATGGAGATAATTTTTTTCTAGTGTTTGTTCTCATTTAGACAAGTTAGATTTAACTGTAACTTCAAAGGTGCAATAGGATTAGCTAGATTTCATTTTTGGGTGTGTGTGTAAAGCATTTCCATAATGCAACAAAATAAAATCATAAGGAATAAGCAAAAGATATAAGCATTTATATGTATTTATCTTCATTCTGAATAATCACAACTTAAAATTGCTATTGACAGCAATGGATGAAATATTCACTTTGCAGAATTACAGAAGAGAGCAGAATTACAGAAGAGATTTCAAATGACTTTATCATAGGGTTTCTTTAGAGAATACATGTTTGGCATTAACTACTTAAATTATTGCAAATAGTAATTATTCCATATGACCTACTGAGAAGAACATTAGTGAGGAGGGGTGATTAAGGACCAAAGATTCATAGGATATTTGAGATAAAAGGGATCTGAGACATCATATGATCCTACTTGCTCATTTTGGGGTAAGTGTGTAAGTGGGTGAATTGTGGGAGAAACATTACAAGTTAGTCCTATTTTGAATGTGTTGAACTGTAGATGTTGAGGGGATATCCACTTTGAAACATCTAATATATAGTTGATGATGCTGTAGGATTGGAAGTTAGAAGGGAGAAGATGGATAGAATTAAAAATCTGACAGTTAGCTGCATATGAGCCCATGGGAGCTAATAAGGTTATCAAGAAAGAGATAATAATATGGTGCTTTAAAGTTGGCAACAAGTGAAAGGAGAAACAAAAATTAAAACTAAACTATGGCAGACAAGGGAGAGATGTGGAAGTCCCTTGGCAGAACTTAGACCAAAGTCACTAGTTGTACCTACCTCTTCAAGGATTGAGGAAAGTTTCAATAAAAAAGCCTTTTCTTTCCCCAATTTTGCTTCTACTGCCTATTAATAGTCACTAGAATATATTTTACTCATTTCTTCATTGGAACATTTCTGGTAACTTGAATTTTACCTCAACCATGAAGAAGCCAGAGATTAGCTAGAGATAAAATGTAAATTTAAATTAAGGCAGAGCACTACATTTCTGCCAAAATTTTAGAACTCATTCTAACTAGGGACTCTGAATGATTTTTATTTTACTCTTAACAATTTTTGTTTAGTATATGATCCCTAAAGCAGCAAAGGAAGTAACCACATGGACCTTAGAGACTTTATTTTTCCCCTTGGCTTAAAATGAGCCAATATTTATAATAAGATGTGATTGATTACATCTTCAGAGGCAATGAGGTAGAGAAGAAAGGGCAATAACTGCTATTGCCACTCACCATTATCTAACTGAATTGACACCTATATCCATTGGCTGTATTAGAAACAAATAGAAATAAATACTTGTTAATTGATTACTAAAAACAATTTTATTGTTATTACAATGTAACATTGAAAAATCAGCCTTCATTAAGGACATTTCTAGACCAATTTCCTTTACTCCTCTGAGTAAAGGGATCTTGAATCCAGATGGATTAAATTAAAAAAAAATAAATCTCAAAAGCTACCTAGAGACTGGAAAAATTAATAAACATTTCTTCACACATTTGAAAGATAGCCTCATAGAAAATGAATTAATTTCTGCACTCTCTTGACTACAAAATCTTGGTTGTGCCAGTTTTATGATATACTGGAAAGAACATCAGATGATCTCAGTTCAAATGCTAGCTATTCATTTTATTAAATTTGTGGTGTGATACATCAGTCAAAATGAAATATTCTTTATATATGGATAGCTACTCTATTTAGAGTACATGTGAGGATCAAATGAGATAATATACACATAATTCTTTATAACCATGAAATTCTGTGGAAACATGAAGTAGTAGCTGCTGTTACTACTATGATGATGACGACTACTACTACTACTACCACTACTATATCTTTTCTTGTTTATAAACATATTACTACTACTATTGTTACTACTACATCCATCTCCTGTCTAGATATAAACTAGCCCAGACATGTGAGTCATTATACGATTTATAAACATATATTTGCATGTAGGGTATTTGAATAGGATTCTTTAAGATAGCCTTGAAATAGCTCAGAATGAGTAATTTATTCTAAACAAATAGACAACCCTGATGCTATCCATACTTGTGTGATTCCAACTCAGGAGAGTGGGTTGTTAAAGTTTGATGTGGGTTGATAAATGCTTGCTATTCATTTGAAGACACTTTTAAGAAGCCAGTGAAAATCTATAAGCCAAAGAAAAAAGAAAAACGACATCCAAAAATCCTTGAAAATATCTATTTTTTTACAGAAGTACATATTTTATTAAAGGCAAAATAAAAATTCTCCAGAATTGGAAATTTCTTTGCTATTTCAAATTATATAATTTCCTTGAGGGTTTCAAATTCAAAACAGTTGAGTTTTTATATTTGCCATTCATTCCCAATGAGGTGGTCATAGATTCCTAGCTTTTGGAGTCTTTCACCATCCATGATGCTTTCAGTTTTTACTGGCTGAGACTCACTAAAGTCTCAGCCATTACTAATTAGATACCAGCTATTGCATTCCATTTAAAATTATTTTGATTCCAATTTTATTATTAAACACTTTAAGAAGTTTTTCTCCTCTCTTATATCCTATGATGCATTATTGTTTTTATTATATTAGCATGAACCAGTCATTAGCAATTAATATTCCTCCAGCTATTTAAGTTCTTCATTTTTTTAAAAGGATAACTTTGTAATGGATCCATACAAAGATTTTGTCTTTTGGTAGATTGATTCTAAAAGTTTTAATGCATTTTATAGTGATTTTGAATGGTATTTCCTTTTCTGTTATTACTCCTTTGGATTTGCTATTATGACGAATATCAAGGAGATGCATTTTGTGGATTTATTTTTATAGTTACTAAGATGTATCAATGAATATCTTTACTGATTTCCTAGAATTTTCTAAGTAAACTCTCAAGTCATCAGTAAATAGGGATAATTTAAACTTCCTTTTTACATATCTTTATACTTTCAACTTCATTTCCTTGTATCAGTAGAATGATATAAAATAAGTACAATAGGAAAGATTCTAAAGGGCAGCTAGATAGCCCAGTCCATAGAATCCTGGAATGAGAATGAGGAAGACCTAGCAAATTCAATCTCAGATACTAATCACCGGTGTAACCCTGGGAAAACCACTTACATTCTGCCTCAATTTCCTCACCTTACAATGGAGATGATAGTAGCATTTACCTTTCAGAGTTGTTGTGAGAATATAATAACATAATGTTTGCAAAACACTTTAGAAATCTTAAAGGCCTATGTAAATTTTAGCTGTTATAATTAGTGTGTCCCCATTGCATGTGATGCTTGGTTTTGGTTTTAGATAAATGATTTTGATGATATTTTAAAAACATTCCTTCGAGAATACTTTGTAAGGTTCTGTTTTGTTTTTGTTTTTTAGCATAAATGAGCATTATACTTTGCCAAAGGCTTTTCTGCATCAATTAAGATAATCATGTGACTTTAGATGTTTTCATTTTGAATATGATTAATTATGTTGATTGTTTTGCTAATGTTGAATCATCCTTGCTTCACTGGTATAAATTCTACTTGATCAAGTGAATGATTTCTTGGATTCATTTCTATAGTCTCTTTGACAGAGGACCTTTATTTACTTGATTTAGTTGTCACATATTCTGAAATTATTCCCTTACAAATTAATCTTCAGGTGTTTTGAAGAGTTTGTGGATCTTCATAAGTTTTATATTCATGTCAACAGATGTATAACCTTATTGTTGTGGTTATGTCCTTCTTTGATAACTGATCATGATTCATCTATGACTTCTCATCTTATGATTCTTGGTCAGTTCTTTACACAAATCTTTCATAGATGATATGGATGATATGGGGAAAGAAAAAAGGCATGAAGGTGAGAGGACACAGAAGTCAAATATCTAATTTCCAAGTTTTTTTTATAAAGACAGATCTTCTCTTAAACTATAGTTTTATTATTAATTATTGTATTTAATTACATATATTTCATTATTATAACTATATTAATAGCTAGCATTTATATGGAATTTAAGGTTTATAAAGCCCATCTAATCTTGTCCTCTCCATATAATTGTGAAAGTTAAGTGTTATTATCTATATTTTTTCAGATGAGGAAACTGAGGGAGAAGGAAAGTGACTTACCCAGACTCGCATAGAGAATGTCTGAAATAGATTTTAACTCAGGACTTCCAGACTCTGAGACTGGCACTCTTCTCTCTACTTCTCTCTAGATAAAAGCATTATCTCTCTCTCTCCTCATATTTCTCATAGCCCTTTGCCTGACACTCTTTTTCATGTTTCACTTTCACTTTTTTATCTTTATTAACATATGTGGCTACAGACTTGTTAACTACTGTAATATTTATTTGGAAAAGGAAATAGGATTGGAAAAATGGAGATAAATGGGAGGTTTGTTTGGGGTATGGAGGAGAGAGGGTATATTGCTTAATGAAGCAAAGGAGGGAGATGCCCCCTGCTGAGAGGAAACAGCAGGGGTCCAATGAGGTCTTTTTGTCTTTGAATGACTGAAATTGAAGTTCAACTCCCTCTATGACCAGAAAAGATAGTCCACTTATCTGATTGCGAATTCAAATTAATAACTAGTTGGGATTGGAGTTTTTTTTTTTTTCTTCTTCTATCTGTTCTTTAGTTTTATTTTGTGCTTTTGGAACCCCAAGTTCTATTTGCATGCAGTCTCCTTCCTTTTCATTTTTTCCTTTTCCTTTCCAATTTTTCCTTTTTGATGTTACCCCATTCACCTGGCTTCATAACTGACTTTGTTTGACAGCACCTGAGACTACTTGTGAATAACATGGTTTCACTTCTTGTTGGATATACCTCTCCATGGTTTCTAAATTTGGTGCTTGCAATGATTTCTTGCAATTATAATCACAACATTTTGCATTTGTTTGTGCATTATTGCTGCTATACTTTACATTGCTTTTCCAAGACCTCGGTTTGTTATTAGCTTGGAATAATTGTGCCTTTAAATAACAGTCTCGAACCATGTGACCCATTTTTCCACAGAGGAAACATCTGGGTAAATTTCTCCTTTGATTACTTTGTGTGTAATTTCTTGTGGGTTTGTATGCTTGCAGAGTGCCTAGATTTCTTATTTCTTCAATTTCTTTATATTTACTTGAGCTATTTGCCTCCTTGAGCTTGGCTTTAAGGTCTTTTATTATTTCATCCTTTTTCTCTAGCATTTCTTTATGACCTGAAAATATGTAAGTTGCAGTTTTTCTTAAATCTTCCAGACTTAGTGTTTCCCAATCTGGGCACTGAAGTTTAAAATATGATCTAATAGGTGTGTTACTGCCTTTCACAAATTGTCTCCTTATGTTTTGGAGATTTTGTTCAGTTAAATTTTCAAATCCAAGCACATCTTCTGCTACTTCAATCACTCTATCGAGGAACTTTGATGGATGCTCCCTACTTTCCTGTCTCAATTTCTCAAAATTTCCTCAAGTATCTGGTCTTTTTGAAAAACTTTTCATTGCCTCTAATAAATCTTCTCTGGCCTTTCTTAGGTAACATAGATTTTCATTATTAGATAACTCTAAGTCTGTTCCTTCCTCTGGCCATGATGTTAAATTTGGATTTTTTTTTTCTATTTTCATCAAGGAATTGTTGATTTTCCCTTTTTGAAAATAATTCTGAGAGAAGAATTTCAGTGTCCTGGAAATCTGGATCATAAAGCCTAATTGCTCTTTTAAATTCTTTTAAACATCTCTGGTTCTGAAAACCAGGAAGGCATCCATCTTTTCAGACTTTCAAGGTCAGCTGTTGTAAATGGTTTATGTGTTTTAATATGAATTATGCCAGTATCTGGTTGTAGGCTTGTTTGATCTCTTAGTGGCAATATTGGTATTCTACCTTCAGCCCCATCTGTATATTCTTGCTGAACTACATTGTTATTTTTAGGTATGTCTTGTTGTGTGTTAATACCTTTGCCACCTTGTATCTCTTCACTCAGTTGCTTCATCATTTCCTTTAGTTGCATCATCTCCTCTTTTATGGCTAAAATCGTCACAGCCATTTTATTATCTTTAGCTTTTTTTCAAAAAATTAGATGCACACCTAATTTTAGGGCATAGTATAATTTGGTTAAGAAGAATAATGCTCCAGCATATGTGGGAATGAATGAAATCAAGCAATATATACTTATACTTTTTGGCATATTGATAAAATCTATCTGTATGCATTCAAATGTTGTATATGCTAAGGGACGACCTCCTAAGCCTTTGGTCTTATAAACTCCCTGATTGAATTGCATACAAATTTTACATTTTTGACAAACTCTGATGGCATATGAGGATATTCCTGGTGCAGTCCAAAATCATCTCACTGAATCGATCACAGCTTGAGTTCCACAGTGTCCTTGTGCATGTATTGCATTGCACACGTGATAAAATAAATTTTTAGGCAGGATGGGCTTACCTAATTGCAAAAACCATATTCCTCTTTATTTGTTTTG